>NC_088408.1:75688126-75785626 GCF_034236695.1 Oncorhynchus nerka
TGAATTTGCCACTTAAGCATGCAGTCTATGCCAGCGGGGCTTCCGGGACAGAAGGTTGAGAGTTCGCTCTCCCTGCCTGTCACTCTCCCTGCCTGTCACTCTCCCTGCCTGTCACTCTCCCTGCCTGTCACTCTCCCTGCCTGTCTCTCCCTGCCTGTCGCTCTCCCTGCCTGTCACTCTCCCTGCCTGTCACTCTCCCTGCCTGTCACTCTCCCTGCCGGTTTCATTACTTCACGATCAGAGCCGGTTGCAGACAATGAACAGCTAGGGGATTCAGATTTTCAACATTTTGATGCCATATTTATAGTTATGTAAAATATATGCAACACCAACAGTTTTCTGTACCAATGAACCACACAACGAATAAACAAAGCATACCGACTTCGAGCACTTCGATATCATGGATAGTGTTTTCATCACCACAATAAATAGACTATGTCAATCTCGACAAACAAGCCTACAAGTCATTCCTCCGTACCTTGAAGGGTTACCCAGTATTGAAGGCTTGGGTTGTCAATCTCCTGAATGTCATTAAACTTTTGTAACAGGTGTTTTGTAACATATCTTTCTTTCCATTCATCACATTGCGGCTGCACAGTTTGGATTGATTTGACTGATTGATTTTATTTGTCAGTAAAAGTTTTAAAAAACATGTACAGTACCAGTCAAAAGTTAACACACCTACTCATTCAAGGGTTTTTCCTTATTTGTACTATTTTCTACATTGAAGAATAATAGTGAAGACATCAAAACTATGAAATAACACATATGGAGTCATGTAGTAACCAAAACAATACATTTTAGATTCTTCGAAGTAGCCACCCTTTGCCTTGATGACAGCTTTGCACATTCTTGGCATTCTCTCAAGCAGCTTCATGAGGAATGCTTTTCCAACAGTCTTGAGGGAGTTCCCACATATGATGTGCGCTTGTTGGCTGCTTTTCCTTTACTCTGTGGTCCAACTCATCCCAAACCATCTCAATTTGGTTGAGATTGGGTGATTGTGGAGGCCAGGTCATCTGAGGCAGCACTCAATCCCCCTCCTTCTTGGTAAAATAGCCCTTACACAGCCTGGAGGTGTGTTTTGGGCCATTGTCCTGTTGGTAAAAAAATGATAGTCCCACTAAGCGCAAACCAGATGGGATCGCTGCAGAATGCTGTGGTAGCCATGCTGGTTAAGTGTGCCTTGAATTCTGAATAAATCACAGACACTGTCAACAGCAAAGCACCCCCACACCATCACACCGCCTCCTCCATGCTTCACGGTGGGAACCACACATGTGGAGATCATCCGTTCACGGCGGTTGGAACCAAAAATCTCAAATTTGGACTCATCAGACCAAAGGACAGATTTCCACCGGTCTAATGTCCATTGCTCGTGTTTCTTGGCCCAAGCAAGTCTCTTCTTATTATTGGTGTTCTTTAGTAGTGGTTTCTTTGCAGCATTTTGACCATGAAGGCCTGATTCACGCAGTCTCCTCTAAACAGTTGATGCTGAGGTGTGTCTGTTACTTGAACTCTGTGAAGCATTTATTTGGGCTGCAATCTGTGGTGCGGTTAACTCTAATGAATTTATCCTCTGCAGCAGAGGTAATTCTGGGTCTTCCATTCCTGTGGCGGTCCTCATGGGAGCTAGTTTCACCATGATGGGTTTTGCGACTGCACTTGAAGAAACTTTCAAAGTTCCAGAAATGTTCCAGATTGACTGACTTCATGTCTTAAAGTAATGATGGACTGTCGTTTCTTTGGTTATTTGAGCTGTTCTTGCCATAATATGGACTTGGTCTTTTACCAAATAGGGCTTTCTTCTGTATATCGCCCTACCTTATCACAACACAACTGATTGGCTCAAATGCATTAAGAAGGAAAGAAATTCCACAAATCAAGGCACACCTGTTAATTGAAATGCAGGTGACAATTCCAGGTGACTACCTCATGAAACTGGTTGAGAGAATGCCAAGAGTGTGCAAAGCTGTCATCAAGGCTGTCAAGGGTGGCTACTTTGAAGAATCTCAAATATAATATATATTTTGATTTGTTTAACACTTTTTGGGTTACTACATGATTCCATATGTGTTATATCATAGTATTGATGTCTTTCTACAATGTAGAAAATAGTGAAAATTAAGGAAAAACCCTTGAATGAGTAGGTGTGTTAACTTTTGACTGGTACTGTAGATTGCACAACAAAGTTGGGGACTTATTTCCATTAGGCTAGGCTATAGCCATTATTTGTTCAGACCCATAACCATTCACTCTTCGTGAAGAGAAAAGAAAGCCATCTGCATCTTTATCTAGTCCTATATTATTCAAGAATGCCATTACAATGATAAAGATCAGGACAACTAAACATTTCATTTAGGCTAACTGTTGAAAGCTAGGAAGGAATGAAGCAACACTAGATAGAGGTAAGCTAATATACACATCACACAACATTATGGGAAATATTGTGAAAGGTATGCATGCATCAACCTACTAATTTTACATATGTAAAATAGGCCCTATTATATTTCAAATTTGCTAGCCTATAATTGTAAACTTTGCAGGATGCATGTTCTGCACCAGCATCACACGCTCTCTCCCAAGTTCAGGGTTTGAAAGAGGTGCGTTATTCCAGTCCATATAATACAGTATAATACAATACAGTAATACAGTCAATAGTCAAAAAGATTAGCTTACTGGAGCTTGTTTCATTTACTTACCCAAGAAAGCATAACTACATCTATGGGCGTTTATGTTTTTTTTTGTCATGCTTAATGTGCAGTATCCTATCATAGTGTCATGTCCTGACCATAGAGAGCTCTCGGGGTTCTCTATGGTGTAATAGGTCAGAGCGTGACTAGGGGGGTTTTCTAGTTATTATCGTTCTATGTTGGTGTGTGAATATGGTTCCCAGTTGGAGGCAGCTGAATATCGTTGCCTCTAATTGGGGATCATACTTAGTGTGTCCCTTTTCCCACCTGCGTTGTGGGATATTGTTTTGTTTAGTGCCTATGTTCGCTACGTACTGCACGTTCGTTAATTCTTTGTTGTTTTGAAGGTTCACTATAATAAATATATGGAACTCTAGTCACGCTGTGCCTTGGTCCACTCATTTATACAACAATCGTGACAAATAGGTTACATATTGGACAAAGGCATAATCATTTGGCCTTTTATGGGCTTGGGCTCACAATGTAGGGATTATTATTGTTTGCAAATGGGTCTTCAAAATGGACAATGACCCCAAGCATACTTCCAAAGTTATGGCAACAAAGTCAAGGTAGTGGAGTGGCCATCACAAAGCCCTGACCTCAATCCTATAGAAAATGTGTGGGTAGAACTGAAAAAGTGTCTGTGAGCAAGGAGGCCGAAAAAACCTGACAGTTACACCAGCTCGGTCAGGAGGAATGGGTCAAAATTCACTCAACTTATTGTGGGAAGCTTGTGGAAGGCTAGCCGAAATGTTTGACCAAAGTTAAACAATTTACAGGCAATGCTACCAACTACTAATTGAGTGTATGTAAACCTCTGACCCACCCAATGTGATGAAAGAAATTAAAGCTGAAATAAATCACTATTATTCTGACATTTCACATTCTTAAAATAAAGTGGTGATCCTAGCTGACCTAAAACAGGGAGTTGTGAAAAAACTGAGTTTTTAAATGTATTTGGCTAAGGTGTATGTAAAACTTCCGACTTCAGCTGTATATGCAATAAATGTATTATTTCTTTGTATGAACACTATGGCGCGCCACCACCATAATCTAAACTGAGCAGATGTGGGTGTTAACAAGCGAGAATTGGGATAAGAAGATCATGTTGGCGAGAGGCCAAGGGGTGTTAATCATCATGGAGGGAGTGACCACGTGTGTAATTTGAAGGTGGACCTACCTATAAAGCCTGAGGTCTGTAACAAGAAAATTCAGTTGTTCCATGGAATTGCTCGGCTTCTGTAACTTTTGTAATAAAGTCTATTTGAATTTACGAGTTCCGGTATCTGAGAAATATTTGATTCAATATCCATGACACTACCTACCTTCCTAAGTGCATCTATGTCCCCACGGAGGTCAGGAATTGATCTGGGCACACACATCCCTTGCCGCTGGACATCCAGGTATTACCCGCACTATTTCATCCATCTCTGTGAAGTAATGGTGGACCACCTTGGCACAGGACGTCACCCGCTATGTCAATTCATGCTCTGTATGTGTCCAAACACAATCTCCCCGGCACGCTCCAGCAGCGAAACTCCTTCCCTTTCCCATGCCTCAGCTGCCCTCTCTCTGGTGTGCCTACCTCTCTCCAGGTTGCTGAGGCACTGTTCCAGAGTCATTGCCAGGACCGGCAGAGGGAGTCTGCCCGATTCCTTACTTGAGCGGAGTACAACCAGAAGTCAATGCGTCACTCCTCCACCGGGCTGACTCTCTTCCAGTGTGTTCTGGGTTAGTGGACCCCGAGCCAAACCGAAGCACCTGCGATGGACGAGTGGTTCAGGCACGCAGAAGAGGTTTGGAACAATACCCACGTGAGGCTCCAGCCACCGCAGTGAGGATCCCGTGTTCCATCCTGGTGATCGTGTCTGGCTCTCCACCAGGAACTTCCCACTCCGCCTGTTCTGTAAAGAGCTGAGCTCCAGCTTTGTGGGGCCGTTCAAGGTCCTCCGGAGGGTATAGGCATAGGCCGATAGGCTTAGGTGTCCACCGTATGATATTAACATTTGAAAAAGATTTAGCCTCTATAAGGAAGAGAAGCTTAGGCCTATCCCCACAGAGCTAGAGATATGCCAGTGGCATACTGTAACAGACATGCATTTCTTTGTCAGATGGCTACAAATAGACATACAGACTTACAGGAGGTTAAGTCGTTCATTTTTTATCAGAATAGTTTATACAGAGATAAGCATTATATTGTTAGAATATTGGAGTAACTCTGGTAGGCCTGACTGTCGGAGTCAGTTGGGGCGCCGGTGCGCACTGCCTTCATATCATAAGCTTGCTTTAGCTAAAGTCTAATAATAGCCATGCCACACCAAACCTTCACAAAAGTTTTGAAACTTTATTATAGTAATCTCAAAAGTAAGTCAAGCCATTGTTTTTAGGGAATATATGAGAAGGCTATTATATTGTGGCAAACAAAGTATTACAGTTGGAACTGGGCTCAACAGAATTAAATATGATTTAAACCTTCACATCAGTTCGGAACAGGCTATATTGCAGCAATTACCAACAAAGGCAAGTGCCTACAATATGCAACAAATTAAAGAAATAGGTCTATTGTAAAATAAATGACATTAGCCTATTTACTTAAACTAAATAAGGCGCACATAATTAAAGAGATTGAATTGAATTTAGACAATTAAAATGTCAACAGAATTAAACAAAACAGGTTTTGCATATGATTTTTAGGGGTTTTGATTCATAAATAGGCTTACAATAATAACAAATTATTATAAATAAATGTAAGTCCAAAATTGCATCCTACCTGAATAGGGAGTTGCACAGAGGCCTGCATTTGGCCATGCCAACTTTCTTCTCATCTTCCACTACAATATTAAAATCTATATTAAATTCCCCTTGTAGGATTTTAACTATAGGCATACTATTTTTCCTCCAAATTTTGTTTTACTTCAATGAAAAAGGCCTCCATCTTCACAATCAACAGTAGCCTAGGCCAAGGCTCCTCTCTCTCTCTCCTCAGGTGCAGGCTCCCATGCATTCAAGGCCTGAGAGAATGGTGCTGATGAACAAATTTGGGGTGTAAGCTATGACAGACAGCTTCTCCAGGACTTCTGGCCTGCTACAATTTTATTTATCTGCTTTTTTTTTCACCGGCCAGAATTACCGTCTAAGGTTAAGGGAAACTCTGTGGCATTTTCCCAGAGTTGTGTTTTCATCAAATTGACAAAGTCTGGACATAAATATGTAGTGCACATAAAAATAACTTTTGAGGTTAAAGAGTTTTCGTCAAATTTTCCATTCCAAATTTCCATTCCATTCTGACATTGACCCGGTCAATGTCAAGCCATTTTAAGGAGACTGGAAATATATTTTGGATGAACGTACGAATGCCTACTTGAGACTTTTGAAATAGCCTAATCAGATTAAAACACTGACTGTTTGTGTTTATGCCACATAGAAAAAGTAATACATTTTAAAAGTTTAATCATTCATATTTAGGCTATATTGAAGCGTTATGTCCGGTGTTCACTAGCACGCAGTACACCGCGCGGTGAGGGCAGAGACCTTCGTTTTCACTAGCAAGCAGGTAAATTGCCGAGTGCCGCTTAGGCTTGCTTGTGGGCTTGCTTGTGGGCGTGCTGGCAGCATATAGCAGCATGTTAGATTGTGCGTCAAGAATTCAGCATAGCAAGTTTGTATGAAGGTCTGGTTATTAAATGGGTAAATAGTTAAATAGTAATATGCTCTAAAATGCTCTAGTGACAAACAAAGCTTGCTATTCAAGTAAGTAAATACATTTCTAAAATGTAAAAAATCCTACATATTATTTGCTAACTGGTTACATAAATTTGCATCCTGTAGCTCTAACTCCAAAAGGTTTTGGGACACTGTAAAGTCCATGGAGAACAAGAGCACCTCCTCCCAGCTGCCCACTGCACTGAGGCTAGGTAACACGGTCACCACAGATAAATCCATGATAATAGAAAATGTCAATAATAATTTCTCTACGGCTGGCCATGCTTTCCTCCTGGCTATCCCAACCCCGGCCAACAGCTCCGCACCCCCTGCAGCTACTTGCCCGATCCCCCCCGCTTCTCTGTCACCCAAATCCAGATAGCAGATGTTCTGAAAAAGCTGCAAAACCTGGACCCGTACAAATCAGTTGGGCTCGACAATCTGGATCCTCTCTTTCTAAAATTATCCGCCGCCATTGTTGCAACCCCTATTACCAGTCTGTTCAACTTCTCTTTCGTATCGTCCAATATCCCTAAAGATTGGAAAACTGCCGCTGTCATCCCTGTCTTCAAAGGGAGTGACACTCTAGACCCAAACTGTTATAGACCTATATCCATCCTGCCCTGCCTTTCTAAAGTCTTCGAAAGCCATATTAATAAACAGATCACTGACCATTTCAAATCCCACCGTACCTTCTCCGCTGTGCAATCCGGTTTCCGAGCTAGTCATGGGTGCACCTCAGCCACGCTCAAGGTACTAAACGATATCATACGATAAAAGACAATACTGTGCAGCCGTCTTCATCGACCTGGCCAAGGCTTTCGACTCTGTCAATCACCGTATTCTAATCGGCAGACTCAATAGCCTTGGTTTCTCAAATGGCTGCCTCGCCTGGTTCACCAACTACTTCGCAGACAGAGTTCAATGTGTCAAACCGGAGGGCCTGTTGTCCAGACCTCTGGCAGTCTCTATGGGGGTACCACAGGGTTCAATTCTCGGTCCAACTCTTTTCTCTGTATATATCAACGATGTCACTCTTGCTGCGGGTGATTCCCTGATCCACCTTTACGCAGACGACACCATTCTGTATACATCTGGCCCTTCTTTGGACACTGTGTTAACTAACCTCCAAACGAGCTTCAATGCCATACAACACTCCTTCCATGGCCTCCAACTGCTCTTAAACACTAGTAAAACCAAATGCATGCTTTTCAACCGTTCGCTGCCCGCACCCACCTGCCCGACTAGCATCACTACTCTGGACGGTTCTGACCTAGAATACGTGGACAACTACAAATACCTAGGTGTCTGGCTAGACTGTAACTCTCCTTCCAGACTCATATCAAACATCTCCAATCCAAAATCAAATCTAGAATCGGCTTTCTATTTCGCAACAAAGCCTCCTTCACTCACGCCGCCAAACTTACCCTAGTAAAACTGACTATCCTACCGATCCTCGACTTCGGCGATGTCATCTACAAAATAGCTTCCAATACTCTACTCAGCAAATTGGATGTAGTCTATCACAGTGCCATCCGTTTTGTTACCAAAGCGCCTTATACCACCCACCACTGTGACCTGGTCTTCGCTACATATTTGTCACCAGACCCACTGGCTCCAGGTCATCTATAAGTCTATGCTAGGTAAAGCTCCGCCTTATCTCAGCTCACTGGTCACGATAACAACACCCACCCGTAGCACGCGCTCCAGCACGTATATCTCACTGGTCACCCCAAAGCCAACACCTACTTTGGCCGCCTTTCCTTCTAGTTCTCTGCTGCCAGTGACTGGAACGAATTGCAAATATCGCTGAAGCTGGAGACTTACATTTCCCTCACTAACTTTAAACTAACCGATCGCTTCAGCTGTAGATAGGCCATCTGTAAATAGCCCACCCAATCTACCTACCTCATCCCCATATTGTTTTTATTTACTTTGCTGCTCTTTTGCACACCAGTATCACAACTTACACACCATCATCTGCTCATCTATCACTCCAGTGTTAATCTGCCTGCTAAATTGTAATTACTTTGCTACTATGGCCTATTTATTGCCTTGCCTCCTCATACCATTTGCAAACACTGTATATAGAATTTCTTTTTTTCTATTGTGTTATTGACTGTACGCTTGTTTATTCCATGTGTAACTCTGTGTTGTTGTTTCTGTCACACTGCTTTGCTTTATCTTGGCCAGGTCACAGTTGTAAATGAGAAATTTTTCTCAACTAGCTTACCTGGTTAAATAAAAGGTGAAATACAAAATAAACAGTGCAGGCTAATTCAAATGAGCTGCTAACGTAGTTAGCTAGCTATCTAACTAACTTTACGTACTGTATAGATAGCTGGCTAAGTTAATTAAATATCACCAGCTACCTAACTTCATATTAGCTAGCTATCTTGATGTATTTATCACTGTGAAAAACTATATGCATTCGTAGGTAGCTAGTTAACAGCCATGGAGGAGAGTGAAAGCATAGCAAGCATAGCAGCCCCAACTGTCAAAGTGAGCAGGTACTTTTGTGTAGTTCCAGTCCCTTGAAGTGAGGACGGAGATAATAGTGACATAACATTCAGTGCGGTGTAATTTAAAGAAATTAAGTTGTCTGTCCTCAGATATAGAGAGCTATGCAAGCCTGTCTACATATGAAGAGCAGTGGTTCTCAGTCCTGGTCCTGGGGACTCAAAGGGGGGCACATTTCTGGTTTTGCCTTAGCACTGCACAGCTGATTCAAATGATCAACTCATCATCAAGCTTCAAGTGGTATTTATGTACTCATTTGTGACGCTATCCTTGATATGATCCTGTCATTGTCATATGCTACACATGCACCTATAAATCGAATGTTATCATGATTTGTTATAAGGGATATTATACTTTGGCAATCCACAATGACCTGGTGATGTAAAAGTCTAATAATGACATTATCTTCCATATTCCTACAGGTACCTTGTAACTGGAGATTCATTTAAAACGATTGCCTACAGATATTGTGTAGGGCACTGCAAGGTTGGGTGACCAAGGCCATCTGGGACTGCTTCCTGGAAGAATTCAGGCATGTGAAGGCTACCTGTGTCCTGCATAACTTCATGAGGATGGACACGAAGACCAGGAGGGGATCTGCAGCTCGCCGTCGTGTGCCAGAGGAGAAGTCTGCTGCTCTGCAGGATGTTTAAAGGATGGGGTCTAACAAAGGAGTAAGAGAGGAAATCCGTGTGTGGGAGATCTTCCCCTCCTACTTCTTCGAAGAGGGTGCTGTTCCCTGGCAACACCATAGACTACACTTTGCACAACCAAAGGCTCTTTTTAAGAGCCATTCACATTGCAATAAGAGTATTCTTCCATTTACTTTGCCATGTCAACTGCAGTTATTCAATTCCCAGTTTCTCTCCCTTTGATTTGTGTGCTGTTTAGGTAAGGGTGTGAGGTCTGTACAAAAACAAAACAGGCTATTTTAAGTCACCCATATTGATGTAGAGCAATTAGACACCCTATAACCCACACACTCATGTATCAATCTGATTGAGGGATTCTGTTGTGAAGGCTCAGGTGCATAACTGTGACTCATTCTACCTTCAAAGGATAGGCAAGAAGGCCAACCATGGAGAATAGTAAAACACTTCATTATTTCTAGAACTATGCTATATTGTTTGTCCTCGTGTGTCTGCATGTTTTTCAGCATAAAGTACTCTGTAGCCACTTAGTGTGGACACCAGGTGAGACCACACACACAGATTCCTGTTGAACAGTCTCTAACTACCTTATTTTCTCAATAACAGTCTCTTCTTCACAGTCACTTCTTCACATCCCTCTCTCCCCTTCTCACTAAGTCCTCTAGGTTATATCAGCTGTGTCGGGGAACCCCTCCCACATCTGAACTGGCTACATATTCCACATTTTGTCATGTCAATGGAATCTTTTTTACATTGGTCATCCATGAGATGTTTCTAAAACTTGATTGGATTTCTCCTGTGGCAATTGATTGGACAGGATTTGGAAAGGCACACAGCTTTCTATATAAGGTCCCCAGTTGACAGTGCATGTCAGAGCAAAAACCAAGCCATGAGGATGAAGGAATTGTCTGTAGAACTCCGAGAGAGGATTGTGTCGAGATACAGATCTGGGGAAGGGTACCAAAAAATGTCTGCAGCATTGAAGGTCCCCAAAAACACAGTGGCCTCCATCACTCTTAAATGGAAGAAGTTTGGAACCACCAAGACTCTTCCTAGAGCTGGCCGCCCGATTGCTCAAAATGAGCAATCGGGGGAGAAGGGCCATGGTCAGGGAGGTGACCAAGAACCCGATGGTCACTCTGACAGAGCTCCAGAGTTCCTCTGTTGAGATAAGAGAATCTTCCAGAAGGACATCCATCTCTGCAGCACTCCACCAATCAGGCCTTTATGGTAGAGTGGCCAGACAGAAGCCAATCCTCAGTAAAAGGCACATGACAGCCCACTTGGAGTTTGCCAAAAGGCTCCTAAAGACTCTCAAACCATGAGAAACAAGATTATCTGCTCAACTGAAACCAAGATTGAACTCTTTGGCCTGAATGCCAAGCGTCACGTCTGGAGGAAACCTGGCACCATCCCTAAGGGGAAGAATGGTGGTGGCAGCATCATACTGTGGGGATGTTTTTCAGCGGCAGGGACTGGGAGACTAGTCAGGATCGAGGGAAAGATGAACGGAGCAAAGTACAGAGAGATCCTTGATGAAAACCTGCTCCAGAGTGCTCAGGAATTCAGACTTGACAGTGCTTGAGAGGATCTGCAGAGAAGAATGGGAGAAACTCCCCATATACAGGTGTGCCATGCTTGTAGCGTCATACCCAAGAAGACTCGAGGATGTAATCGCTGCCAAAGGTGATTCAACAAAGTACAGAGTAAAGGGTCTGAAAACCTTCAATATGCAAATGCGATATTTACATTTGACATTTTTTACACATTTGCACAAATTTCCCAAAAACGGAGTTTCTTTGTCATTATGGGGTATTGCGTGTAGATCGATGAGGAAAACAACTATTTTAGAATAAGGCTGTAACGTAACAAAATGTGGAAAACGTTAAGGGGTCTGAGTACTTTCCGAATGCACTGTATGTGTGGTATGATTTCTAGTTAGCCTATTGCAGATCTGGACAAACGATCCACCTACCACTATTGTCACTATGAATGGTGGGTAGAGGGCAGGATAGACCGTTAGACTATACTGACCTGTGGTATAGTAAAAGTTAGTACATGGAAAAGCGTAGTGCATAAGGGAAGTAGCAAAACACTTTAATATAGGGGAGGCGCATGCAAGCAGATGATGAAATTTGGCTCAGATGGGCAGCAGGTAGCCTACCAGTTAAGAGCATTGGGCCAATAACCAAAATGATCAAATCAAATGTTATTGGTCACATCCACGGTTTTAGCAGATGTTGTTACGGGTGTAGCGAAATGCTTGTGCTTCTAGCTCCGACAGTGCAGTAATACCTAACAAATTACACAACATAAACCCAATACACACAAATGTAAGTAGGAATGAATTAAGACTATATACATATGGACGAGCGATGTCAGAGCGGGATGGACTAAGATACAGACGAATAGTATAGAAAACAGTAAATACATATGAGATGAGTAATGCAAGATATGTAAACATTATTAGGTGAATGAGATAACGTAGAATAGTATAGAAAACTGTATATACACATGAGATGAGTAATGCAAGATATGTAAACATTATTAGGTGAATGAGATAACGTAGAATAGTATAGAAAACTGTATATACACATGAGATGAGTAATGCAAGATATGTAAACATTATTAGGTGAATGAGATAACGTAGAATAGTATAGAAAACTGTATATACACATGAGATGAGTAATGCAAGATATGTAAACATTATTAGGTGAATGAGATAACGTAGAATAGTATAGAAAACTGTATATACACATGAGATGAGTAATGCAAGATATGTAAACATTATTAAGTGACTAGTGTTCCATTCCTTAAAGTGGCCAGTGATTCCTAGGCTATGCCTATAGGCAGCAGCCTCTAATGTGATGGCTGTTTAAAAGTCTGATGGCCTTGAGTTAGAAGCTGTTTTTCAGTCTCTCGGTCCCAGCTTTGATGTACTTGTACTGACCTCGCCTTCTGGATGATAGCGGGGTAAACAGGCAGTGGCTCAGGTGGCTCATGCTTGTCCACGCAGTCCTGGGTGAATGTACCCTTGTGGGGCCCCACTATTGAGGATCCAGTTGCACAGGGTGGGGACCCAGGGCCTCGAGCTTAATGATGAGCTTGGAGGGTACTATGGTGTTGAATGCTGAGCAATAGTCAATAAACAGCATTCTTACATAGGTATTCCTCTTGTCTAGATGGGATAGGGCAGTGTGCAGAGTGAAGGCGATTGCATTGTCTGTGGATCTATTGGGGTGGTAAGCAAATTGAAGTGGGTCTAGCGTGGCAGGTAAGGTAGAGGTGATATGATCCTTGACTAGTCTCTCAAAGCACTTCATGATGACAGAGGTGAGTGCTACAGGGCGATAGTCATTAAGTTCAGTTACCTTTGCAGAGAGAGAGAGAGAGAGAGAGAGCTCAACAAATGCACAACACACACATGCACGTGCACACACACCAAAAAGACGACTCCACTCACCAAACTGCCATGAGTCATGCTGTCACCGTGGCAACAGTAGCCATCACTATGCAGAGCAGATCAGCTCCAGCTCCAGATCAGAACAGGACAGGTAAAAGCAGATAGCTCCACAGTGAGAATCCACCACATTACTTTCACCAATCCTATGTTTTTTCACACCCTAGGTTGACTCCTCCTGTTCAGCATCTTTCCTTTTCTCCAAATGTCAAATTTGGAAGTTAAGGGTAAAGGTTTTGGATACAGTTAAAACATTATGTTTAGGCAATCATTCAGAATAGTTAAGGGTTAAGGGATAGGGTTATAACAAAAAAAAGATCATTAGTGTCTACCCCTGGGATTGAATATGTGACCTCGGATCCAGAGTCATGGGATTATCCACCACACTTTAGCAAAGCCCAAGACTACTTGATTTTGATAGCGCTCAATGTTGCCTATTGTGGCCAGTTTTGAAGGCATTCCTGATGTCCTCAGGACATGGACAGACGTCCAATTTCAAAGTCAATATTGAGCGATCTGCCTGGTGGACAGTGATGTTCAGGGTATAGTTCAATTTCTTACCACCAGAGGTCGTCTCCAGTCTCTCTGCTGTGTGGACCACAGAACTGGAAAGCCAGAGTCAAAAGGGTTTGCATCCCAAACTGCACCCTATTCCCTACACAGGAGGCTGCTGAGGGGAATGGCTCATAGTAATGTCTGGAACGGAACCAATGGAATGACATCAAACATATTGAAACCACGTACTTGATACGGTTCCACCTATTCCGCTCCAGTCGTTACCACAAGCTCGTTCTCCCCAATTAAGGTGCCACCAACCTCCTGTGATTCCTTATATAGTGCACTATTTTTGACCAGGTCCTATAGGGCTTTGGTCAACAGTAGTGCACTATATACAGAATAGGGTGCCATTTGCGATGCACTCTGCTAGAGAACAGGCCCAACTCCCAGTACTGACCAGACTTCAACAGTCTGTGGTGATGGAGTATATTATTGTGTTTTGACATTCACTTTTCAGTTCTAAAAGATACGCAAATGTTTAGTACATCTGTCTGTTCACCCTGTAACCTTTCATAAAGACAGATTAGATCTGTGGAGAGAGTTGTGGTAGTCAATAGATGGCAATGCTAGAAATCACTTCATCTGTTACGAAAAAAACTAATTGTTGAGTTGGTGAGCTATATGTGTTATTTATCTGCTGGTAGAGTTATGATTTGATGCTTTAAATGTGTTAGGTGCCTGACCCCTCGGGTAAAGAGGAGTGCACTGACCAGTGCACGCATTGTGATCAGTCAAACATGGGCTCCTGAGGGGAGATTTAAGTGTGACAGCACTACATTCCAGAGTTCCATCAAAGACGAATGATTTTAGCGCAATAACACCGGTGCCAACATTTCCAGCACTACACCAAATGCACAGACACACATTTGGGCAGTTCACACTGCAACCATGGCAACAGAAGAATTTTACAAGGTGGCAGCGGCCAATGGTAAGGCACTTCCCTCTTAGCCTACACCAATCACAGAGTGGCCTGCAGCCCAGCCTACAGCTCTTGATGAACTAACAGAGGGCGAAAGTAGAGGGTATCTACTCTGTAGGTTATGCTAATAATGCGTGTGTGTGTGTTGTAATGCAGGTGTGAGAGTAAAATGTAAGTGTGAGACTGTGTGTGTGTGTGTGTATGTGCGTGTGTGATCCTCTGCAAGCTAGTAGAGTGAAAATAACGTGACATTATGCGAGAAAATGTGTGTGTATGCATGTGCGTGTGTGTAAGTGTGACAGAGTTGTAGGTCTCTGCAGCGTTGCACAGCTTACTGCAGCCATCTAACACGCACGCACGCAGAGAACTGCTCAAAAGTAGTAGACTATATAGGGAACAGGGTGCACTTGGAACACACACCGATGTCCTCCTGTGGAAGGTTACCTCAATAAGAGGTCAGAACAAACATATCAATGACATCATCAGCTTTCAATAAATTCATTTATTATTTCACACAATGAATAACATGAACAAGTTCAACTGTATTTCATCTTAATAAGTGCCCAATGCTGCCAGCCAGGAAAACGGTAGCAAAAGAACAAGCTTTTCCTCAGAGAAAAGAAATAAAAAAAATAGACTACAAGATCATGATAGGTAAACATGACCAGAAGCATGCCAGCAGACATGGATATACATATATATTGCATGTATATGTGCATATTACATATCTGTATATGAGCGAAGGCAAATACAAAATATGTGTACATTTACACATACATACTAAGAAGGATATATGCATATGCATGCCCATCTAAGTATTTACTTATTTCTATATGTCAAATATTTGCATTTTTTTTTATATTCATACAATGTACAAAAATGCTTTATGAATTAAAAATCCATTACAAAAACAAACATATGAAACAATGTACAAGTCTCGCTCCAAATGCAACTGAAAGTCAACTTCTCCGCTTGTCTAAAATATTGATGAATACAATCAAGTGGAGCATGCAGATAAAAGAAAACCCACTCTAGTAAAAAGGTTCAAATACACTATGTATACAAACTCAAATATGCCAACACAGTTAAGAGCTCACTTTGTGCTCCTGCAAAGTACATTTATTGGTTTCCTCATCGACCCTTCATCTGCATGTTCAGCGTTGAACAACAGCGTAGAAACATTACATATATGTTAATGACTACACATATTAGTAGAGACTGTGGCTGCTTCTCACATAACTCCATATTTTCCATATAGTCTTCTGTAGTAGTACACTACTTAGGGTGTAGGGAGTGATTTGAGATGCATACAGTATGATTCAGCTCCAGTGGCTGTATTGGACTAGTCAGACTGGTGTGGAGGGGTCGAACTCTTCCCTAACCACTGATCCAGGACCAGATGTTCTTTCATCCCCCTGATAATGAAAGTTATGATTTAGGGTTGGGTGATCTGATCCTGGATCTGTGGTTAAGGGAAACTTCTACTTATAGTCATACCAGCCACACAGTTGGACCAGAGTGAATCCAGAATCCAGTACACAACAGGGACCGTAAACCCACCTTGACCGTACTGAACCATGCGGTCGGTCTCTGTGTGTAGTTAAGCAGAGGATCAGGACAATACTAGTCAGCTGTAGAAGGCACCGGAACATCGGCTGGTAGAGAAACAGACCGATCCCAGTGGCTTAACTCCAACATCAGAGACCAACCATGGAATACTGAGCTGCCAAGCTTGAAGTCTATAGACCCCTTAGACCGCAACTATACCACATCTAGACCCCTTATACCAAACCTAGACTACCACTAGACCACACTCAGACACCCAGACCCTAGACCCAGTTAGAGAGATCCAGGCCTCCTGTGAAAGGTGTAGTTTGGTTATGAGATCCAGTTCAGTCTCTGTTCTCTCTAAGTGGCCTAGAACTGACACACACACTGACAAGGACAGGTGTATATTTGGTAATGCCCTCTAAGCACGTGGTCTGAGTACGTGGTTTGGTAATGCCCTCTGTGCACACACACACACACACACACGCACTTCTGCACTAGGCACCCATTGGCTGAGGGGAGTATAGCTGCTAGCCAATGGGGGTTCTTGGTCTTGGCTGAAGTGCAACAAGAGTCATTATCATAGGCTGGCATGGGTCCTGGGATCTTAACCTTGCTATGACTGTTTGATGACTTTTCTAATTGATGGATAGAGACTGACTAAAGGGGTATTGCTGGTTCTAATGTCTAATGTTGACTAAGATGTGTTCTAGGATGGGCTTAGGTTGGTCTGAGGGGATATGCCAGCATATGTAGCTGAGGCCAGTTTGTATCCATGCAGGCAGAACACAACAGAACAGACAATTTACAACAGATAAACACTTCACTACTGGAGCTTGACTTCTGATTAAGGCAGCACTGCAGGGAGCTGCAGTCACTAAAGTTGACATGAAATGATAGTCACCTTCTGCACAACGCTTTACAAATTATTACTGATATTATTCACACTTCTGGATACATGACTGCATGTTTTATTGGGTAAATAAGACACTTATTTGTCTATGTGGAAGGGTGGACTCCTCAGACAGCTCAGGCCAGACCTGATGCATAGCAAACAACTACGTAAGACAGCATGGTTCCCACCAGAACTCCACTGGCACAGCCTGCACGCCCGCAGCCCGGGGGGCCTGGTTCCATTTAGATTCAAGTCCACTTTCCCTGGCTCCTACCACCTCTGCTCCTCACAGCTCAGATATGAAAAGACTGCATGGTGATGGATCCACCTTTCTCTCTAATAGAGTACTTCACAGAGCTCTTTTATCTGTTCAATCCAAAGAGCCAGGGGTGAGCATAAGGGGCGTGAAACCTTAAATGGAATCAGGCCTGTTGTACGTATGGCTGCAAAGGGACATAGGTAGTGCCCGTGTTGTGGTGGCTAAGACACACGTGTCGAAAATGCACAATCATTAGTACGTGGTTTCAATCTCAGTGACTTCTCTGCCATTTTTAATTCCCACAGAATGAGATGTGATGGTTTAAGAAACAAACATAAGGCACGTGCAGAACTGCTGGAGCTGACAAGACCCTCACAGAGAGACCCTCACAGAGAGACCCTCACAGAGAGAGGAGAGGCTTCCCAAGTTTACATTAGACATAGGTCCCAATGAAATACGTACCTACTGCTATTTTATGAAATACTGAAAACATTCTAGCTAGCTAACATCTAATGTCCTGTGTGTTTAGCTGCAGAATGAGAACACTGACAACCCCACACCTGTCTGACAAGTCTGTGAAACACATATAACTCTGAGGCTTTGGTTCCCTATTCCAATACTTAATTGTTGTTTTTCTACCACTACTCATGTTGTTTTCCTACCACTACTCAGATAGAAACCATCAGAGTACCACACACTGATCATTAGTCCTCCTCCATCTTTACTGTCCAATCAAATCTCAGGCTTGGGCTTAGGTTTGACGCCATTGGCTGAGCATCCTGCCTATTCAAATAGTTTAAAGTTTAAAGCACGTTTCTGAATGGATGTCCACCAATGAAGTCAAGGCCAAATCGTAAGGCTAGAACAAGCATGTAAGTGCTGACTTTGATTAAAGGAAAGTGTATGTTTAGATAGCAAATTAAAACCATCTTTAAAGGTCGACATTGGGAACAAAACAATTGTCCAACCCCGCCTCTTTCTTAATTTTCAAACAGAAATGGGGTGTTGGTGGTTGGTGGATCATCGACGTGTCATTCTGTTCTTACGCTGCGACCGACGTAGCTAGTTTGTTAGCTAAGCTAGCCACTGTATCTAGCCAGTATCTCCTCCATGTGTAGAAGTCATTTCACAGGATTTGTTTTTGGACAGAAGCTGTAGAGATCGGTAGGAAATGGCACTTCTTTAGCCAAATATCTTATCTATATATATTTTGTTGTTGCATTAAATGACGTGGTGTGATGGAGCATTGATCAGTTATACAGTTAAAAGCCGTTATCTTTGTGTTTTTGCCCAAAGTTGACCTTTAAGTTTTCAGCAAACACCCCTGATATTCCCATGTATGTGATGACCTTCTTATATACACAGAATAAATGAATGAATAGATGTGGTTCCTTCAGCCTGAAAACAAACATGTCCTGAGTCACATCCAGGTCTATTTTTGGTTATAAAACCACAATCCCAACGTTTATGGACTATGGTACAACATTTCAGTTTGATATGAGCCAGTACATGTAAATGGACTGTATTCTGCGGGGTAAAAGGCAGGTAAAAGTGGAGTATGTTCCTATGTACAGTTAGATCATAGCTGTAAAGGCCAGGGAGGCTCAGTACAGCATATTGCCTTTATAGTATCTCTGCGGCAGGGGGGGGGCAAAACTAAGCAGAGCTGCACAATATCATATTAACCAATCACCACCCCCCGTCTGCTGGTAAAGGTGTGGCTAATGCCACATTCAGATAAAGACTATCATAAAGTACCATTGTATTTCATACCGTATAGTACCATAGTATCATACAGTACCTTATCAAATAGTGCCATATAGTATCAGATATTGTACCATAAAGTACCATACAGTATCATATTAAAGTACCATACGCATCATTGTTTCACATACGTGTATGGTAAGTGTCATTGTCAGTCTTCAGAAGTGCAACACTGTTGCTCTTCTAATGTTACTCTCCTTACACACTCCTTACATCCAATCATAGAAGAGAAACAGACAGGCCAATAGGTCAAAGTGCACAGAGGTCCCAGAATTGATGTCCTTTTTGGCTGCTAAGGCCAGTGTTAGCTCCTCTCACCAGCTCTCTGATAGGTCAGAGCTCATCTGTATCTGCAACTGTCCTGCTGACTAATTAGCTAATGAAACGCCATATCCCCTCCCTCTTCCTTCCTGGGTCTACCCCTGCGTTTCCCTCCTCTGGTCGGTGGGGGCGCCAGAGAACGTGCTCTGTGAACTACCGTCTCAATAGCCACTGAGATTGAGTCGTGATTGGAAAACTCCAAAGGCTGGGGGGCGGGACTTGGTCTTAAGCTCCGCTTGCCCGGTAGGTCCACACACCTCTCCAGCACCGGCATCCCGAAGCCCCTCCCTATGTCGCTCCCGTAATTGTTGGGTTCAAATTCATCAATGGGGTGTTTCCGGGGGCGACCAGGTCGCCTTTTGACAACGTTGTTGCCGGTCTTGGCCTGGCGCTGGAGACGCTTCACATGCAGGATCTTCTGCACATGCTCAAAGCTCCTCTGATTGTTGAGAGAACACATCCTTCTGACCTCACCGTGGATCTGTTCCACCTCATGACGCTTATATCTCCTCTTACCTGGAACACCTGAGAGAGAGAGACCGAGACAGAGAGAGCGACAGACAGAGAGACAGGGAGAGAGAGAGAGAGCGATAGAGACCGAGAGAGAGTGAGAAAGACAGAGAGAACGAGAGAGAGACAGACAAAAAGAGAGAGCGAGACAGACAGAAAGAGGAGAGAGAGAGGAGAGAGTTAGATGTGTGGCTGCACTTTGACAATGTAAGATGGAGAAGAGTGTGGTGGGGGGGGGGTTGACAAGACATATATCAGCATCAGCCGTTCAACAGTGAATGAAACAAAAGCTAAATTAGGGGGTTCACAAGACAATGCTACCAAGAAAGAATTGTTTTGAATACCAACAAAAAGCCCACATTGCTGCTCATTGAAATATTTTGTTTTTTGTTCGAGCTCCTTCCTGCTAATTTCCGCCATATTCAGGCTTGCCTTGCAGCTGAAACAGAAGTAGAGATTCCATCCTGTGCTAAAGAGAGGAGATAGAGATGGATAGTGAGAGAGACAGAGAGAAAGAGAATGATGAATAGCGAGAGAGAGAGGAGCTTCCATTCTGCTAGCAGGAAACCCACAGAAATGTGTCCAGCCATTAAATGTGTCGCTATACAACAGTGTTTCTACACATCTGGAGCACCGGCTGGCAAACAGGCCAGACACACACACACGCACCACAGATAATAACACAAATGCACACACAAGCAGGCACACATACACACAAATTCAGCATAAGATTGCCTGAGCAGAGGAAACTGGAGCCATATTGTTTCCTTCGTGCTGATGAACTGGGAACTCTGCCCTTCATACACACAGCTCTTTCTCTCTCCCCTATCTCGCTCTTGCTGTCTGGGAAGGACTTCTGGCTTCCTCGTTCAATGGGTTTTGAGAAGGAGATGAGGATAGAGGATGTGAGGAGTATGCAATTCAGATCTTCTCTCCCTCTCTAGCTCCTCCCTCCTCTCACAGCCCCACCCCCTCTTCTCTGGGCAGTGTTCCCAGATTAAACCAAAGCCAAAATGGAGGAATAGCACAATCAGACACAACAGGCCCAAAAACAGCCGCCTTTAAACGTGCCTGCTCTCTTCCTCTCTCTACCTCATTCTCTCCTATTCAGTGTGGTTTCTCAGTATTTCAGGGTTTTCCTCCACGTTGTTCTAAGCTGTGACAATGTAACAGTACTAACTAACCACTACGGCTAACAAAGTGATAATAATCCATCATTGGTCTTCAAATGCTTGCTGATGATTTTAAAAGACATAAAACGTTTAGTCCAGACTCTAGTATTGTAAACATGCCCAATGGTATTGAGATAAGACCTGCATCATAATACGATCATGATAACATATAAAGCCTCCTGTCCATAGCTTCACTTCTACTGAGACAATAGACTAGCACTGAGTAGTAGCAAATTGTGAGGCACAGAAACACACACACAAGGACACATACACACAGGGACAGGAATTTATGTGCTCCATAGACTTGAGTGTACAAAACATTAGGGATACCTTCCTAATATTGAGTTGCACCCAATGTTGCCTTCAGAACTGCCTACATTTATCAGGGCATGGACTACAAGGTGTGGAAAGCGTTCCACAGGGATGCTGGCTCATGTTGACTCCAATGCTTCCCACAGTTGTGTGAAGTTGGCTGGATGTCCTTTGGGTGGTGGGCCATTATTGATACCCACAGGAAACTATAGAGCGTGAGAAACCCAGCAGCGTTGCAGTTCTTGGCACACTCAAACTGGTGCGCCTGGCAACTACTACCATACCCTGTTCATAGGCACTTAAATCTTTTGTCTTACCCCTTCACCCTCTGAATGCCACACATACAATCAATTTGTAAATTGTCTCGACAAAAATCCTTCTTTAACATGTCTCCTCCCCTTCATCTACACTGATTGAGGGATCAAATAAGGGATCATAGATTTCACCTTGATTCACCTGTCATGTTTTGTACACTCAGTGTATTAGCATCATAAAAATGATTACCTTCAGCAGTACGTATAGCTCAATATCTATAGCCTCAGTCCAGTGGAGAATAAAGTTACAGGTCTGAGGTCAGTTCTGTGTCCTGTTTAAGATTTTGGTATGGTAACCTGATCCTAGACCTGTGTTTAAGGTACACTGCTATCCAGAGCTTTTAGCCAACTGCAGGAGGATGAATTATATATTGTGTGTGTGTGGGTGTGGGTGTGCACACACACACAGAGAAAATCACTTTCATTAACTCCGTAAAAAGGATGACCTGCTTTTCTGCAAATGATGGTTAGAGATTGCTGTCAGGTGCAGTTGAACCTGCTGATTAGTGGGAGCAGACACACAGTTCTAATCAGGCTCAGATAAACATCTAATCACAGGGCAGAAATTATTTAGAAACACCCAATCACAGGGAGGAAATGATTTAGAAACATTCAATCACAGGAGGAAATTATATAGAAACATTCAATCACAGGAGGAGATGATTTAGAAACATTCAATCACAGGAGGAAATTATATAGAAACATTCAATCACAGGAGGAAATTATTTAGAAACATTCAATCACAGGAGGAGATGATTTAGAAACATTCAATCACAGGAGGAAATTATATAGAAACATTCAATCACAGGAGGAAATTATTTAGAAACATTCAATCACAGGGAGGAAATTATTTAGAAACATTCAATCACAGGGCAGAAATGATTTAGAAACACCCAATCACAGGAGGAAATTATATAGAAACATTCAATCACAGGAGGAAATTATATAGAAACATTCAATCACAGGAGGAAATTATTTAGAAACATTCAATCACAGGAGGAAATTATTTAGAAACATTCAATCACAGGAGGAAATGATTTAGAAACATTCAATCACAGGAGGAAATGATTTAGAAACATTCAATCACAGGAGGAAATTATTTAGAAACATTCAATCACAGGAGGAAATTATTTAGAAACATTCAATCACAGGAGGAAATGATTTAGAAACATTCAATCACAGGAGGAAATGATTTAGAAACATTCAATCACAGGAGGAAATGATTTAGAAACATTCAATCACAGGAGGAAATTATTTAGAAACATTCAATCACAGGAGGAAATTATTTAGAAACATTCAATCACAGGAGGAAATTATATAGAAACATTCAATCACAGGAGGAAATTATTTAGAAACATTCAATCACACAAGAGTGGAGAATAATATACATTTCGGATCAGTGTGTCTGTGTCTGTGTCAGTGTGCGTGTGTTTTAATTGGGCTAGGGCTGGTCTGTGGACGTAGCAGTAAGTCATGCTGGTGGAGGGAGGAGAGAGGGAGACGGAAGAAGGAGTAGAGAGAGGATGGGGAAGAGGGAGTGGAGAGGGAGGGAGGAGAGACGGGGAGGATGGGGGAAAGAGAGGGAACAGGGAGAGGAGAGAGTGAGGGAATAGAGAGAAAGAGGGGGTATACCCTGTCTAGAGCAGTAGAAGAGATGGAGGAAGGGAGAGGCAGAAAAAGGGGTAGAAGAAGGCCGTTAAGAGAGGGGGGTGGTGTGTGCGTGAGTCATCTCCCATGGGACCCCTGGGGAGGGGGATGTAATCTAAGTGAGCCGCTGGCTTCTCTCCCCCTCCGCTGGACTAGGCCCCACTCATTAAAGTCCTGGCTGGTAGCCAGCTCTGTTAACAGAGCCACAGCCTTTTACTGCCTGTCTGGAGAATATAAATCACAACCTGGGAATCATATATCTCCGGGACCAACCATTGGCAGGCTGAGAGGGAGGGAGGGGGGGAGAGATTGGTGAATTATAGACCTCTCCACCCATGCGTTTCGTTCTCTCCCTCTCTGGCCAGATGTGCTCGCTGCACTCAGAATACAGAATGTACCACAAACACATTTGTTCAGTATTTGGTGATTTAGGAGCTGACTGACTCTTTGTCTGTTATAGGCTTACACATGTTCATCTGGCTGCTTCGAAAACTGGGAAGACACCTTAAACACTATCCACATCATATATATATACATTTGATGTAAAAACAGAATAATAAGCAACTACTGATGTTTTCCATTATCGGAACAAGAATTAACGCATCCACTGCCTCAGTACAACAATATATTTTGAGCTAAATCTGAACAATCAGATATCTGGAGAGAGTGTGGCTGTGTTATAACATGGTAATAAGCCTGCTACTATCAATAATACGTTGTTACCTGTTAGAGCTAACCGATCGCTGCAGCTGTACATAGTCCTTCTGTAAATAGCCCACCCAATCTACCTACCTCATCCCCATATTGTTTTTATATACATAGGCCATAGTAGAGAAGTTATTTACAATTTAGCATTAACACTGGAGTGATAAATGAGCAGATGATGATGTGCAAGTAGAGATACTGGTGTATAACACAGCCCCACTCTAACAGGTAACATGTTACTGCTCTGTTAGACTTATTACCATGTTATAACACAGCCCTATTCTAACAGAGTAGTAACACGTTACCCGTTAGAGTGGGGCTGTGTTATAACATGGTAAGTCTAATAGAATAGTAACACGTTACCTGTTAGAGTGGGGCTGTGTTATAACATGGTAATAAGTCTAATAGAATAGTAACACGTTACCTGTTAGAGTGGGGCTGTGTTATAACATGGTAATAAGTCTAATAGAATAGTAACACGTTACCTGTTAGAGTGGGGCTGTGTTATAACATGGTAATAAGTCTAACAGAATAGTAACACGTTGTTACCCGTTAGAGTGGGGCTGTGTTATAACATGGTAATAAGTCTAACAGAATAGTAACACGTTGTTACCCGTTAGAGTGGGGCTGTGTTATAACATGGTAATAAGTCTAATAGGTATTACCTGTTAAGTGTGTGATAACATGGTAATAAGTCTAATAGAATAGTAACACATTACCTGTTAGAGTGGGGCTGTGTTATAACATGGTAATAAGTCTAATAGAATAGTAACACGTGGGGCTGTGTTATAACATGGTAAGTCTAATAGAATAGTAACACGTTAGAGTGGGGCTGTGTTATAACATGGTAATAAGTCTAATAGAATAGTAACACGTTACCTGTTAGAGTGGGGCTGTGTTATAACATGGTAATAAGTCTAATAGAATAGTAACACGTTACCTGTTAGAGTGGGGCTGTGTTATAACATGGTAATAAGTCTAACAGAATAGTAACACGTTGTTACCCGTTAGAGTGGGGCTGTGTTATAACATGGTAATAAGTCTAACAGAATAGTAACACGTTGTTACCCGTTAGAGTGGGGCTGTGTTATAACATGGTAATAAGTCTAATAGAATAGTAACACATTACCTGTTAGAGTGAGGCTGTGTGATAACATGGTAATAAGTCTAATAGAATAGTAACACATTACCTGTTAGAGTGGGGCTGTGTTATAACATGGTAATAAGTCTAATAGAATAGTAACACGTTACTTGTTAGAGTGAGGCTGTGTTATAACATGGTAATAAGTCTAATAGAATAGTAACACATTACCTGTTAGAGTGGGGCTGTGTTATAACATGGTAATAAGTCTAACAGAATAGTAACACGTTGTTACCTGTGAGAGTGGGGCTGTGTTATAACATGGTAATAAGTCTAATAGAATAGTAACACGTTACCTGTTAGAGTGGGGCTGTGTTATAACATGGTAATAAGTCTAATAGAATAGTAACACATTACCTGTTAGAGTGGGGCTGTGTTATAACATGGTAATAAGTCTAATAGAATAGTAACACGTTGTTACCTGTTAGAGTGGGGCTGGAACTGTGGAAGGACTCTTCTCTTTCATGGATCTTCTCTTTCCTGGCATTGTGGAACGACATCACCCCTTCCTCTCCGAACACTGCTAAGCCCCTCCTTCTGCCATGCCCACTGCCCTCCTCCTTCTCCTCCCGCAATCTGAAAAGGTCAGAGGTCAAATCTGGCCGCAGTGATTGGCTGCTGTAGTTGCTCACGAAGCTGCACACTGGCTCTCCGGGTGTGCGTTGGTGGAACTGGACATGGTCCACAGAGAGAGAAGAGAGAGGGTTCGACTCAAACATCGCTCCCCTGGATCCCCCTCTAGAGCCTCTCCCACCCCCCCTCTGCTTCTCCTGACGCTTCTGGTTGGTCGTCTCCCACCTGTCCGTCAGCAGGTTGAGCAGCCCATTGGTCTTGGCACCGCTGAAGAGCCCGCCCAGCTCCTGTCTGTCATGGGGTGAGAGGAGGTTGGTCTCTTCCTTATGTTTGTGTTTGTGCTTGTGTTTCCTCTTGTGGAGCCTCACCGCTCCAAGACCTCCACCACCCAGGGATCCCAGTCCTTCTCCCCGACCAGAGGAGCCCTGCAGTGGGCCGCTAGATGCCTGGAGCTTGGAGTGGCCCCCAGAGTGGAACTTCGGAGGGGGGACGGCAGGCCTCATGAAGGGGGAGGGTGGTGAAGGGCCGTGGGGATGGTGGGGAAGGTAGAGTGGGGGTGATGGGGTGTAGTAGCCCAGGCTCAGAGGCGGGGCATAAGGCATGGCATATGGTGCATAGTAGTTCCCCCCCGCCAGCGGATACCCAAAACCCTGGACAAAAGGCAGCTTGGATGTGATTGGCTCGCTGGTTTTGGCGGGCCGGCCGCGCCTCCTCTTGGCCTTGAGCTCGGCGGTCCTGCGAAGGTACGGGGCGGGATCACAGGGGTAGGGGTCATAGGTCAGGGGGTAGTAGTGATGGTGGAAGTTGAGGCGGAAGATGGAGGGGTAGGGTTGCTGGGGGTAGCAGGAGGCGTAGCGTCGGTGGGACACATGTAGCTGCTGCAGTTTTATCACCACCTGGCAGAGAAGAGGAGAGGCCAAATCAGTACTGGATAATTAATACAGTCCAGAGGAGAGGCCATATCAGTACTGGATAATTAATACAGACCAGAGGAGAGGCCATATCAGTACTGGATAATACATACAGTCCAGAGGAGAGGCCATATCAGTACTGGATAATTAATACAGTCCAGAGGAGAGGCCATATCAGTACTGGATAATACATACAGTCCAGAGGAGAGGCCATATCAGTACTGGATAATTAATACAGTCCAGAGGAGAGGCCATATCAGTACTGGATAATACATACAGTCCAGAGGAGAGGCCATATCAGTACTGGATAATACATACAGTCCAGAGGAGAGACCATATCAGTACTGGATAATACATACAGTCCAGAGGAGAGGCCATATCAGTACTGGATAATTAATACAGTCCAGAGGAGAGGGGGAGAGGCCATATCAGTACTGGATAATACATACAGTCCAGAGGAGAGGCCATATCAGTACTGGATAATAAATACAGTCCAGAGAAGAGACCATATCAGTACTGAATAATACATACAGTCCAGAGGAGAGGCCATATCAGTACTGGATAATACATACAGTCCAGAGGAGAGGCCATATCAGTACTGGATAATACATACAGTCCAGAGGAGAGACCATATCAGTACTGGATAATACATACAGTCTAGAGGAGAGACCATTTCAGTACTGGATAATACATACAGTCCAGAGGAGAGACCATATCAGTACTGGATAATACATACAGTCCAGAGGAGAGGCCATATCAGTACTGGATAATACATACAGTCTAGAGGAGAGACCATTTCAGTACTGGATAATACATACAGTCCAGAGGAGAGGAGGAGAGGCCATATCAGTACTGGATAATACATACAGTCCAGAGGAGAGACCATATCAGTACTGGATAATACATACAGTCCAGAGGAGAGACCATATCAGTACTGGATAATACATACAGTCCAGAGGAGAGACCATATCAGTACTGGATAATACATACAGTCCAGAGGAGAGGAGGAGAGGCCATATCAGTACTGGATAATGCAAGAAGTCCAGAGGAGAGACCATATCAGTACTGGATAATACATACAGTCCAGGGGAGAGGAGGAGAGGCTATATCAGTACTGGATAATGCATACAGTTCAAAGGAGAGACCATATGAGTACTGGAAAATACATACAGTCCAGAGGAGAGGCCATATATGTACTAGATAATACATACAGTCCAGAGGAGAGACCATATCAGTACTGGATAATACATACAGTCCAGGGGAGAGACCATATCAGTACTGGATAAAACATACAGTCCAGGGGAGAGGAGGAAAGGCCATATCAATACTGGATAATACATACAGTCCAGAGGAGAGACCATATCAGTACTGGATAATACATACAGTCCAGAGGAGAGACCATATGAGTACTGTACAATACATACAGTCCAGAGGAGAGACCATATCAGTACTCAATAATACATACAGTCCAGAGGAGAGACCATATGAGTACTGTACAATACATACAGTCCAGAGGAGAGACCATATCAGTACTGGATAAAACATACAGTCCAGAGGAGAGGCCATATCAGTACTGGATAATACATACAGTCCAGAGGAGAGACCATATGAGTACTGTACAATACATACAGTCCAGAGGAGAGACCATATCAGTACTGGATAAAACATACAGTCCAGAGGAGAGGCCATATCAGTACTGGATAATACATACAGTCCAGAGGAGAGACCATATCAGTACTGAATAATACATACAGTCCAGAGGAGAGGAGGAGAGACCATATCAGTACTGGATAATACATACATTCCAGAGGAGAGACCATATCAGTACTGGATAAAACATACAGTCCAGAGGAGAGGCCATATCAGTACTGGATAATACATACAGTCCAGAGGAGAGACCATATCAGTACTGAATAATACATACAGTCCAGAGGAGAGGAGGAGAGGCCATATCAGTACTGGATAATACATACAGTCCAGAGGAGACACCATATCAGTACTGGATAATACATACAGTCCAGAGGAGAGACCATATCAGTACTGGATAATACATACAGTCCAGAGGAGAGACCATATCAGTACTGGATAATACATACAGTCCAGAGGAGAGGAGGAGAGGCCATATCAGTACTGGATAATACATACAGTCCAGAGGAGACACCATATCAGTACTGGATAATACATACAGTCCAGAGGAGAGACCATATCAGTACTGGATAATACATACAGTCCAGAGGAGAGACCATATCAGTACTGGATAATACATACAGTCCAGAGGAGAGACCATATCAGTACTGGATAAAAGATACAGTCCAGAGGAGAGGCCATATCAGTACTGGATAATGCAAAAAGTCCAGAGGAGAGACCATATCAGTACTGGATAATACATACAGTCCAGGGGCGAGGAGGAGAGGCTATATCAGTACTGGATAATGCATACAGTTCAAAGGAGAGACCATATGAGTACTGGATAATACATACAGTCCAGAGGAGAGACCATATCAGTACTGGATAATACATACAGTCCAGGGGAGAGACCATATCAGTACTGGATAATACATACAGTCCAGAGGAGAGGCCATATATGTTCTGGATAATACATACAGTCCAGAGGAGAGACCATATCAGTACTGGATAATACATACAGTCCAGAGGAGAGACCATATCAGTACTGGATAATACATACAGTCCAGGGGAGAGACCATATCAGTACTGGATAATACATACAGTCCAGAGGAGAGACCATATCAGTACTGGATAATACATACAGTCCAGAGGAGAGGAGGAGAGGCCATATCAGTTCTGGATAATACATACAGTTCAAAGGAGAGACCATATCAGTACTGGATAATACATACAGTCCAGAGGAGAGACCATATCAGTACTGGATAATACATACAGTCCAGAGGAGAGGAGGAGAGGCCATATCAGTACTGGATAATACATACAGTCCAGAGGAGAGACCATATCAGTACTGGATAATACATACAGTCCAGAGGAGAGACCATATCAGTACTGGATAATACATACAGTCCAGAGGAGAGGAGGAGAGGCCATATCAGTACTGGATAATGCAAAAAGTCCAGAGGAGAGACCATATCAGTACTGGATAATGCATACAGTTCAAAGGAGAGACCATATCAGTACTGGATAATACATACAGTCCAGAGGAGAGACCATATCAGTACTGGATAATACATACAGTCCAGAGGAGAGACCATATCAGTACTGGATAATACATACAGTCCAGAGGAGAGACCATATCAGTACTGGATAAGTACCATACAGATAATTCAGTCCAGAGGAGAGGAGGAGAGGCCATATCAGTACTGGATAATACATACAGTCCAGAGGAGAGACCATATCAGTACTGGATAATACATACAGTCCAGAGGAGAGGCCATATCAGTACTGGATAATTAATACAGTCCAGAGGAGAGGGGGAGAGGCCATATCAGTACTGGATAATACATACAGTCCAGAGGAGAGGCCATATCAGTACTGGATAATACATACAGTCCAGAGGAGAGGCCATATCAGTACTGGATAATACATACAGTCCAGAGGAGAGACCATATCAGTACTGGATAATACATACAGTCTAGAGGAGAGACCATTTCAGTACTGGATAATACATACAGTCCAGAGGAGAGACCATATCAGTACTGGATAATACATACAGTCCAGAGGAGAGGCCATATCAGTACTGGATAATACATACAGTCTAGAGGAGAGACCATTTCAGTACTGGATAATACATACAGTCCAGAGGAGAGGAGGAGAGGCCATATCAGTACTGGATAATACATACAGTCCAGAGGAGAGACCATATCAGTACTGGATAATACATACAGTCCAGAGGAGAGACCATATCAGTACTGGATAATACATACAGTCCAGAGGAGAGACCATATCAGTACTGGATAATACATAGAGTCCAGAGGAGAGGAGGAGAGGCCATATCAGTACTGGATAATGCAAGAAGTCCAGAGGAGAGACCATATCAGTACTGGATAATACATACAGTCCAGGGGAGAGGAGGAGAGGCTATATCAGTACTGGATAATGCATACAGTTCAAAGGAGAGACCATATGAGTACTGGAAAATACATACAGTCCAGAGGAGAGGCCATATATGTACTGGATAATACATACAGTCCAGAGGAGAGACCATATCAGTACTGGATAATACATACAGTCCAGGGGAGAGACCATATCAGTACTGGATAAAACATACAGTCCAGGGGAGAGGAGGAAAGGCCAAATCAATACTGGATAATACATACAGTCCAGAGGAGAGACCATATCAGTACTGGATAATACATACAGTCCAGAGGAGAGACCATATGAGTACTGTACAATACATACAGTCCAGAGGAGAGACCATATGAGTACTGGACAATACATACAGTCCAGAGGAGAGGAGGAGAGGCCATATCAGTACTGGATAATACATACAGTCCAGAGGAGAGACCATATCAGTACTGGATAAAACATACAGTCCAGAGGAGAGACCATATCAGTACTGGATAATACATACAGTCCAGAGGAGACCATATGAGTACTGTACAATACATACAGTCCAGAGGAGAGACCATATCAGTACTCAATAATACATACAGTCCAGAGGAGAGACCATATGAGTACTGTACAATACATACAGTCCAGAGGAGAGACCATATCAGTACTGGATAAAACATACAGTCCAGAGGAGAGGCCATATCAGTACTGGATAATACATACAGTCCAGAGGAGAGACCATATGAGTACTGTACAATACATACAGTCCAGAGGAGAGACCATATCAGTACTGGATAAAACATACAGTCCAGAGGAGAGACCATATCAGTACTGGATAATACATACATTCCAGAGGAGAGACCATATCAGTACTGGATAAAACATACAGTCCAGAGGAGAGGCCATATCAGTACTGGATAATACATACAGTCCAGAGGAGAGACCATATCAGTACTGAATAATACATACAGTCCAGAGGAGAGGAGGAGAGGCCATATCAGTACTGGATAATACATACAGTCCAGAGGAGACACCATATCAGTACTGGATAATACATACAGTCCAGAGGAGAGACCATATCAGTACTGGATAATACATACAGTCCAGAGGAGAGACCATATCAGTACTGGATAATACATACAGTCCAGAGGAGAGGAGGAGAGGCCATATCAGTACTGGATAATACATACAGTCCAGAGGAGACACCATATCAGTACTGGATAATACATACAGTCCAGAGGAGAGACCATATCAGTACTGGATAATACATACAGTCCAGAGGAGAGACCATATCAGTACTGGATAATACATACAGTCCAGAGGAGAGGAGGAGAGGCCATATCAGTACTGGATAATACATACAGTCCAGAGGAGACACCATATCAGTACTGGATAATACATACAGTCCAGAGGAGAGACCATATCAGTACTGGATAATACATACAGTCCAGAGGAGAGACCATATCAGTACTGGATAATACATACAGTCCAGAGGAGAGACCATATCAGTACTGGATAAAACATACAGTCCAGAGGAGAGGCCATATCAGTACTGGATAATGCAAAAAGTCCAGAGGAGAGACCATATCAGTACTGGATAATACATACAGTCCAGGGGCGAGGAGGAGAGGCTATATCAGTACTGGATAATGCATACAGTTCAAAGGAGAGACCATATGAGTACTGGATAATACATACAGTCCAGAGGAGAGACCATATCAGTACTGGATAATACATACAGTCCAGGGGAGAGACCATATCAGTACTGGATAATACATACAGTCCAGAGGAGAGGCAATATATGTTCTGGATAATACATACAGTCCAGAGGAGAGACCATATCAGTACTGGATAATACATACAGTCCAGAGGAGAGACCATATCAGTACTGGATAATACATACAGTCCAGGGGAGAGACCATATCAGTACTGGATAATACATACAGTGCAGAGGAGAGGAGGAGAGGCCATATCAGTTCTGGATAATACATACAGTTCAAAGGAGAGACCATATCAGTACTGGATAATACATACAGTCCAGAGGAGAGGCCATATCAGTACTGGATAATACATACAGTCCAGAGGAGAGACCATATGAGTACTGGATAATACATACAGTCCAGAGGAGAGACCATATGAGTACTGGATAATACATACAGTCCAGAGGAGAGACCATATCAGTACTGGATAATACATACAGTCCAGAGGAGAGACCATATCAGTACTGGATAATACATACAGTCCAGAGGAGAGACCATATCAGTACTGGATAATACATACAGTCCAGAGGAGAGACCATATCAGTACTGGATAATACATACAGTCCAGAGGAGAGACCATATCAGTACTGGATAATACATAGAGTCCAGGGGAGAGACCATATCAGTACTGGATAATTAATACAGTCCAGAGGAGAGGAGGAGAGGCCATATCAGTACTGGATAATACATACAGTCCAGAGGAGAGGCCATATCAGTACTGGATAATAAATACAGTCCAGAGGAGAGACCATATCAGTACTGAATAATACATACAGTCCAGAGGAGAAGCCATATCAGTACTGGATAATACATACAGTCCAGAGGAGAGGAGGAGAGCCCATATCAGTACTGGATAATACATACAGTCCAGAGGAGAGACCATATCAGTAATGGATAATACATACAGTCTAGAGGAGAGACCATTTCAGTACTGGATAATACATACAGTCCAGAGGAGAGGAGGAGAGGCCATATCAGTACTGGATAATACATACAGTCCAGAGGAGAGACCATATCAGTACTGGATAATACATACAGTCCAGAGGAGAGACCATATCAGTACTGGATAATACATACAGTCTAGAGGAGAGACCATTTCAGTACTGGATAATACATACAGTCCAGAGGAGAGGAGGAGAGGCCATATCAGTACTGGATAATACATACAGTCCAGAGGAGAGACCATATCAGTACTGGATAACACATACAGTCCAGAGGAGAGACCATATCAGTACTGGATAATACATACAGTCCAGAGGAGAGGAGGAGAGGCCATATCAGTACTGGATAATGTAAGAAGTCCAGAGGAGAGACCATATCAGTACTGGATAATACATACAGTCCAGGGGAGAGGAGGAGAGGCTATATCAGTACTGGATAATGCATACAGTTCAAAGGAGAGACCATATGAGTACTGGAAAATACATACAGTCCAGAGGAGAGGCCATATATGTACTGGATAATACATACAGTCCAGAGGAGAGACCATATCAGTACTGGATAATACATACAGTCCAGGGGAGAGGAGGAGATGCCATATCAGTACTGGATAATACATACAGTCCAGGGGAGAGACCATATCAGTACTGGATAATACATACAGTCCAGAGGAGAGACCATATCAGTACTGGATAATACATAGAGTCCAGGGGAGAGACCATATCAGTACTGGATAATACATACAGTCCAGAGGAGAGGCCATATATGTTCTGGATAATACATACAGTCCAGAGGAGAGACCATATCAGAACTGGATAATACATACAGTCCTGAGGAGAAAAAATATCAGTACTGGATAATACATACAGTCCAGAGGAGAGACCATATCAGTACTGGATAATACATACAGTCCAGGGGAGAGGAGGAAAGGCCATATCAATACTGGATAATACATACAGTCCAGAGGAGAGACCATATCAGTACTGGATAATACATACAGTCCAGAGGAGAGACCATATGAGTACTGTACAATACATACAGTCCAGAGGAGAGACCATATCAGTACTCAATAATACATACAGTCCAGAGGAGAGACCATATGAGTACTGGACAATACATACAGTCCAGAGGAGAGGAGGAGAGACCATATCAGTACTGGATAATACATACAGTCCAGAGGAGAGGCCATATCAGTACTGGATAATACATACAGTCCAGAGGAGAGACCATATCAGTACTGGATAATACATACAGTCCAGAGGAGAGACCATATCAGTACTGGATAATACATACAGTCCAGAGGAGAGGAGGAGAGGCCATATCAGTACTGGATAATGCAAAAAGTCCAGAGGAGAGACCATATCAGTACTGGATAATACATACAGTCCAGGGGAGAGGAAGAGAGGCTATATCAGTACTGGATAATGCATACAGTTCAAAGGAGAGACCATATGAGTACTGGATAATACATACAGTCCAGAGGAGAGACCATATCAGTACTGGATAATACATACAGTCCAGGGGAGAGACCATATCAGTACTGGATAATACATACAGTCCAGAGGAGAGACCATATCAGTACTGGATAATACATACAGTCCAGAGGAGAGGAGGAGAGGCCATATCAGTTCTGGATAATACATACAGTCCAGAGGAGAGACCATATCAGTACTGGATAATACATACAGTCCAGAGGAGAGACCATATCAGTACTGGATAATACATAGAGTCCAGGGGAGAGACCATATCAGTACTGGATAATACATACAGTCCAGAGGAGAGGCCATATATGTTCTGGATAATACATACAGTCCAGAGGAGAGACCATATCAGTACTGGATAATACATACAGTCCAGGGGAGAGGAGGAAAGGCCATATCAATACTGGATAATACATACAGTCCAGAGGAGAGACCATATCAGTACTGGATAATACATACAGTCCAGAGGAGAGACCATATGAGTACTGTACAATACATACAGTCCAGAGGAGAGACCATATGAGTACTGGACAATACATACAGTCCAGAGGAGAGGCCATATCAGTACTGGATAATACATACAGTCCAGAGGAGAGGCCATATCAGTACTGGATAATACATACAGTCCAGAGGAGAGACCATATCAGTACTGGATAAAACATACAGTCCAGAGGAGAGACCATATCAGTACTGGATAAAACATACAGTCCAGAGGAGAGGCCATATCAGTACTGGATAATACATACAGTCCAGAGGAGAGACCATATCAGTACTGGATAAAACATACAGTCCAGAGGAGAGGCCATATCAGTACTGGATAATACATACAGTCCAGAGGAGAGGCCATATCAGTACTGGATAATACATACAGTCCAGAGGAGAGACCATATCAGTACTGGATAATACATACAGTCCAGAGGAGAGACCATATCAGTACTGGATAATACATACAGTCCAGAGGAGAGACCATATCAGTACTGGATAATACATACAGTCCAGGGGAGAGGAGGAGAGGCTATATCAGTACTGGATAATGCATACAGTTCAAAGGAGAGACCATATGAGTACTGGAAAATACATACAGTCCAGAGGAGAGACCATATATGTTCTGGATAATACATACAGTCCAGAGGAGAAAAAATATCAGTACTGGATAATACATACAGTCCAGAGGAGAGACCATATCAGTACTGGATAATACATACAGTCCAGAGGAGAGACCATATCAGTACTGGATAATACATACAGTCCAGAGGAGAAAAAATATCAGTACTGGATAATACATACAGTCCAGGGGAGAGGAGGAGAGGCTATATCAGTACTGGATAATGCATACAGTTCAAAGGAGAGACCATATCAGTACTGGATAATACATACAGTCCAGGGGAGAGACCATATCAGTACTGGATAATACATACAGTCCAGAGGAGAGGCCATATATGTTCTGGATAATACATACAGTCCAGAGGAGAGACCATATCAGTACTGGATAATACATACAGTCCAGAGGAGAGGAGGAGAGGCCATATCAGTACTGGATAATGCAAAAAGTCCAGAGGAGAGACCATATCAGTACTGGATAATACATACAGTCCAGGGGAGAGGAAGAGAGGCTATATCAGTACTGGATAATGCATACAGTTCAAAGGAGAGACCATATGAGTACTGGATAATACATACAGTCCAGAGGAGAGACCATATCAGTACTGGATAATACATACAGTCCAGGGGAGAGACCATATCAGTACTGGATAATACATACAGTCCAGAGGAGAGACCATATCAGTACTGGATAATACATACAGTCCAGAGGAGAGGAGGAGAGGCCATATCAGTTCTGGATAATACATACAGTCCAGAGGAGAGACCATATCAGTACTGGATAATACATACAGTCCAGAGGAGAGACCATATCAGTACTGGATAATACATAGAGTCCAGGGGAGAGACCATATCAGTACTGGATAATACATACAGTCCAGAGGAGAGGCCATATATGTTCTGGATAATACATACAGTCCAGAGGAGAGACCATATCAGTACTGGATAATACATACAGTCCAGGGGAGAGGAGGAAAGGCCATATCAATACTGGATAATACATACAGTCCAGAGGAGAGACCATATCAGTACTGGATAATACATACAGTCCAGAGGAGAGACCATATGAGTACTGTACAATACATACAGTCCAGAGGAGAGGCCATATCAGTACTGGATAATACATACAGTCCAGAGGAGAGACCATATCAGTACTGGATAAAACATACAGTCCAGAGGAGAGACCATATCAGTACTGGATAAAACATACAGTCCAGAGGAGAGGCCATATCAGTACTGGATAATACATACAGTCCAGAGGAGAGACCATATCAGTACTGGATAAAACATACAGTCCAGAGGAGAGGCCATATCAGTACTGGATAATACATACAGTCCAGAGGAGAGGCCATATCAGTACTGGATAATACATACAGTCCAGAGGAGAGACCATATCAGTACTGGATAATACATACAGTCCAGAGGAGAGACCATATCAGTACTGGATAATACATACAGTCCAGAGGAGAGACCATATCAGTACTGGATAATACATACAGTCCAGGGGAGAGGAGGAGAGGCTATATCAGTACTGGATAATGCATACAGTTCAAAGGAGAGACCATATGAGTACTGGAAAATACATACAGTCCAGAGGAGAGACCATATATGTTCTGGATAATACATACAGTCCAGAGGAGAGACCATATCAGTACTGGATAATACATACAGTCCAGAGGAGAAAAAATATCAGTACTGGATAATACATACAGTCCAGAGGAGAGACCATATCAGTACTGGATAATACATACAGTCCAGAGGAGAGACCATATCAGTACTGGAAAATACATACAGTCCAGAGGAGAGACCATATATGTTCTGGATAATACATACGGTCCAGAGGAGAAAAAATATCAGTACTGGATAATACATACAGTCCAGAGGAGAGACCATATCAGTACTGGATAATACATACAGTCCAGAGGAGAGACCATATCAGTACTGGATAATACATACAGTCCAGAGGAGAAAAAATATCAGTACTGGATAATACATACAGTCCAGGGGAGAGGAGGAGAGGCTATATCAGTACTGGATAATGCATACAGTTCAAAGGAGAGACCATATCAGTACTGGATAATACATACAGTCCAGGGGAGAGACCATATCAGTACTGGATAATACATACAGTCCAGAGGAGAGGCCATATATGTTCTGGATAATACATACAGTCCAGAGGAGAGACCATATCAGTACTGGATAATACATACAGTCCAGAGGAGAGGAGGAGAGGCCATATCAGTACTGGATAATGCAAAAAGTCCAGAGGAGAGACCATATCAGTACTGGATAATACATACAGTCCAGAGGAAGAGACCATATCAGTACTGGATAATACATACAGTTCAAGGAGAGACCATATGAGTACTGGATAATACATACAGTCCAGAGGAGAGACCATATCAGTACTGGATAATACATACAGTCCAGGAGAGACCATATCAGTACTGGATAATACATACAGTCCAGAGGAGAGACCATATCAGTACTGGATAATACATACAGTCCAGAGGAGAGGAGAGGCCATATCAGTTCTGGATAATACATACAGTCCAGAGGAGAGACCATATCAGTACTGGATAATACATACAGTCCAGAGGAGAGACCATATCAGTACTGGATAATACATAGAGTCCAGGGGAGAGACCATATCAGTACTGGATAATACATACAGTCCAGAGGAGAGGCCATATATGTTCTGGATAATACATACAGTCCAGAGGAGAGACCATATCAGTACTGGATAATACATACAGTCCAGGGGAGAGGAGGAAAGGCCATATCAATACTGGATAATACATACAGTCCAGAGGAGAGACCATATCAGTACTGGATAATACATACAGTCCAGAGGAGAGACCATATGAGTACTGTACAATACATACAGTCCAGAGGAGAGACCATATGAGTACTGGACAATACATACAGTCCAGAGGAGAGGCCATATCAGTACTGGATAATACATACAGTCCAGAGGAGAGGCCATATCAGTACTGGATAATACATACAGTCCAGAGGAGAGACCATATCAGTACTGGATAAAACATACAGTCCAGAGGAGAGACCATATCAGTACTGGATAAAACATACAGTCCAGAGGAGAGGCCATATCAGTACTGGATAATACATACAGTCCAGAGGAGAGACCATATCAGTACTGGATAAAACATACAGTCCAGAGGAGAGGCCATATCAGTACTGGATAATACATACAGTCCAGAGGAGAGGCCATATCAGTACTGGATAATACATACAGTCCAGAGGAGAGACCATATCAGTACTGGATAATACATACAGTCCAGAGGAGAGACCATATCAGTACTGGATAATACATACAGTCCAGAGGAGAGACCATATCAGTACTGGATAATACATACAGTCCAGGGAGAGGAGGAGAGGCTATATCAGTACTGGATAATGCATACAGTTCAAAGGAGAGACCATATGAGTACTGGAAAATACATACAGTCCAGAGGAGAGACCATATATGTTCTGGATAATACATACAGTCCAGAGGAGAGACCATATCAGTACTGGATAATACATACAGTCCAGAGGAGAAAAAATATCAGTACTGGATAATACATACAGTCCAGAGGAGAGACCATATCAGTACTGGATAATACATACAGTCCAGAGGAGAGACCATATCAGTACTGGATAATACATACAGTCCAGAGGAGAAAAATATCAGTACTGGATAATACATACAGTCCAGGGAGAGGAGGAGAGGCTATATCAGTACTGGATAATGCATACAGTTCAAAGGAGAGACCATATCAGTACTGGATAATACATACAGTCCAGGGGAGAGACCATATCAGTACTGGATAATACATACAGTCCAGAGGAGAGGCCATATATGTTCTGGATAATACATACAGTCCAGAGGAGAGACCATATCAGTACTGGATAATACATACAGTCCAGAGGAGAAAAAATATCAGTACTGGATACTACATACACTCCAGAGGAGAGACCATATCAGTACTGGATAATACATACAGTCCAGGGGAGAGACCATATCAGTACTGGATAATACATACAGTCCAGAGGAGAGACCATATCAGTACTGGATAATACATACAGTCCAGAGGAGAGACCATATCAGTACTAGATAATACATACAGTCCAGATGAGAGGAGGAGAGGCCATATCAGTACTGGATAATACATACAGTCCAGAGGAGAGACCATATCAGTACTGGATAATACATACAGTCCAGAGGAGAGACCATATATGTTCTGGATAATACATACAGTCCAGAGGAGAGGAGGAGAGGCCATATCAGTACTGGATAATACATACAGTCCAGAGGAGAGACCATATCAGTACTGGATAATACATACAGTCCAGAGGAGAGACCATATCAGTACTGGATAATACATACAGTCCAGAGGAGAGACCATATCAGTACTGGATAATACATACAGTCCAGAGGAGAGACCATATCAGTACTGGATAAAACATACAGTCCAGAGGAGAGGAGGAGAGGCCATATCAGTACTGGATAATACATACAGTCTAGAGGAGAGACCATATCAGTACTGGATAATACATACAGTCCAGAGGAGAGGCCATATTTGTACTGGATAATACATACAGTCCAGAGGAGAGACCATATCAGTACTGGATAATATATACAGTCCAGAGGAGAGACCATATCAGTACTGGATAATACATACAGTCCAGAGGAGAGACCATATCAGTACTGGATAATACATACAGTCCAGAGGAGAGACCATATCAGTACTGAATAATACATATAGTCCAGAGGAGAGGAGGAGAGACCATATCAGTACTGGATAATACATACAGTCCAGAGGAGAGACCATATCAGTACTGGATAATACATACAGTCCAGAGGAGAGACCATATCAGTACTGGATAATACATACAGTCCAGGGGAGAGGAGGAGAGGCTATATCAGTACTGGATAATGCATACAGTTCAAAGGAGAGACCATATGAGTACTGGAAAATACATACAGTCCAGAGGAGAGACCATATATGTTCTGGATAATACATACAGTCCAGAGGAGAGACCATATCAGTACTGGATAATACATACAGTCCAGAGGAGAAAAAATATCAGTACTGGATAATACATACAGTCCAGAGGAGAGACCATATCAGTACTGGATAATACATACAGTCCAGAGGAGAGACCATATCAGTACTGGATAATACATACAGTCCAGAGGAGAAAAAATATCAGTACTGGATAATACATACAGTCCAGGGGAGAGGAGGAGAGGCTATATCAGTACTGGATAATGCATACAGTTCAAAGGAGAGACCATATCAGTACTGGATAATACATACAGTCCAGGGGAGAGACCATATCAGTACTGGATAATACATACAGTCCAGAGGAGAGGCCATATATGTTCTGGATAATACATACAGTCCAGAGGAGAGACCATATCAGTACTGGATAATACATACAGTCCAGGGGAGAGGAGGAAAGGCCATATCAATACTGGATAATACATACAGTCCAGAGGAGAGACCATATCAGTACTGGATAATACATACAGTCCAGAGGAGAGACCATATGAGTACTATACAATACATACAGTCCAGAGGAGAGACCATATCAGTACTCAATAATACATACAGTCCAGAGGAGAGACCATATCAGTACTGGATAATACATACAGTCCAGAGGAGAGGAGGAGAGACCATATCAGTACTGGATAATACATACAGTCCAGAGGAGAGGCCATATCAGTACTGGATAATACATACAGTCCAGAGGAGAGACCATATCAGTACTGGATAATACATACAGTCCAGAGGAGAGACCATATCAGTACTGGATAATACATACAGTCCAGAGGAGAGGAGGAGAGGCCATATCAGTACTGGATAATGCAAAAAGTCCAGAGGAGAGACCATATCAGTACTGGATAATACATACAGTCCAGGGGAGAGGAAGAGAGGCTATATCAGTACTGGATAATGCATACAGTTCAAAGGAGAGACCATATGAGTACTGGATAATACATACAGTCCAGAGGAGAGACCATATCAGTACTGGATAATACATACAGTCCAGGGGAGAGACCATATCAGTACTGGATAATACATACAGTCCAGGGGAGAGACCATATCAGTACTGGATAATACATACAGTCCAGAGGAGAGACCATATCAGTACTGGATAATACATACAGTCCAGAGGAGAGGAGGAGAGGCCATATCAGTTCTGGATAATACATACAGTCCAGAGGAGAGACCATATCAGTACTGGATAATACATACAGTCCAGAGGAGAGACCATATCAGTACTGGATAATACATAGAGTCCAGGGGAGAGACCATATCAGTACTGGATAATACATACAGTCCAGAGGAGAGGCCATATATGTTCTGGATAATACATACAGTCCAGAGGAGAGACCATATCAGTACTGGATAATACATACAGTCCAGGGGAGAGGAGGAAAGGCCATATCAATACTGGATAATACATACAGTCCAGAGGAGAGACCATATGAGTACTGTACAATACATACAGTCCAGAGGAGAGACCATATCAGTACTCAATAATACATACAGTCCAGAGGAGAGACCATATGAGTACTGGACAATACATACAGTCCAGAGGAGAGGAGGAGAGACCATATCAGTACTGGATAATACATACAGTCCAGAGGAGAGGCCATATCAGTACTGGATAATACATACAGTCCAGAGGAGAGGCCATATCAGTACTGGATAATACATACAGTCCAGAGGAGAGACCATATCAGTACTGGATAAAACATACAGTCCAGAGGAGAGGCCATATCAGTACTGGATAATACATACAGTCCAGAGGAGAGGCCATATCAGTACTGGATAATACATACAGTCCAGAGGAGAGACCATATCAGTACTGGATAATACATACAGTCCAGAGGAGAGACCATATCAGTACTGGATAATACATACAGTCCAGAGGAGAGACCATATCAGTACTGGATAATACATACAGTCCAGGGGAGAGGAGGAGAGGCTATATCAGTACTGGATAATGCATACAGTTCAAAGGAGAGACCATATGAGTACTGGAAAATACATACAATCCAGAGGAGAGACCATATATGTTCTGGATAATACATACAGTCCAGAGGAGAGACCATATCAGTACTGGATAATACATACAGTCCAGAGGAGAAAAAATATCAGTACTGGATAATACATACAGTCCAGAGGAGAGACCATATCAGTACTGGATAATACATACAGTCCAGAGGAGAGACCATATCAGTACTGGATAATACATACAGTCCAGAGGAGAAAAAATATCAGTACTGGATAATACATACAGTCCAGGGGAGAGGAGGAGAGGCTATATCAGTACTGGATAATGCATACAGTTCAAAGGAGAGACCATATCAGTACTGGATAATACATACAGTCCAGAGGAGAGGCCATATATATTCTGGATAATACATAGAGTCCAGAGGAGAAAAAATATCAGTACTGGATACTACATACAGTCCAGAGGAGAGACCATATCAGTACTGGATAATACATACAGTCCAGGGGAGAGACCATATCAGTACTAGATAATACATACAGTCCAGAGGAGAGACCATATCAGTACTGGATAATACATACAGTCCAGAGGAGAAAAAATATCAGTACTGGATAATACATACAGTCCAGAGGAGAGACCATATCAGTACTGGATAATACATACAGTCCAGAGGAGAGACCATATCAGTACTGGATAATACATACAGTCCAGAGGAGAGACCATATCAGTACTGGATAATACATACAGTCCAGAGGAGAGACCATATCAGTACTGGATAAAACATACAGTCCAGAGGAGAGGAGGAGAGGCCATATCAGTACTGGATAATACATACAGTCCAGAGGAGAGACCATATCAGTACTGGATAATACATACAGTCCAGAGGAGAGGCCATATCAGTACTGGATAATACATACAGTCCAGAGGAGAGACCATATCAGTACTGGATAATACATACAGTCCAGAGGAGAGACCATATCAGTACTGGATAATACATACAGTCCAGGGGAGAGACCATATCAGTACTGGATAATACATACAGTCCAGAGGAGATACCATATCAGTACTGGATAATACATACAGTCCAGAGGAGAAAAAATATCAGTACTGGATACTACATACAGTCCAGAGGAGAGACCATATCAGTACTGGATAATACATACAGTCCAGGGGAGAGACCATATCAGAACTGGATAATACATACAGTCCAGAGGAGATACCATATCAGTACTGGATAATACATACAGTCCAGAGGAGAGACCATATCAGTACTGGATAATACATACAGTCCAGAGGAGAGACCATATCAGTACTAGATAATACATACAGTCCAGATGAGAGGAGGAGAGGCCATATCAGTACTGGATAATACATACAGTCCAGAGGAGAGACCATATCAGTACTGGATAATACATACAGTCCAGAGGAGAGACCATATCAGTACTGGATAATACATACAGTCCAGAGGAGAGACCATATCAGTACTGGATAATACATACAGTCCAGGGGAGAGACCATATCAGTACTGGATAATACATACAGTCCAGAGGAGAGGCCATATATGTTCTGGATAATACATACAGTCCAGAGGAGAGGAGGAGAGGCCATATCAGTACTGGATAATACATACAGTCCAGAGGAGAGACCATATCAGTACTGGATAATACATACAGTCCAGAGGAGAGACCATATCAGTACTGGATAATACATACAGTCCAGAGGAGAGACCATATCAGTACTGGATAATACATACAGTCCAGAGGAGAGACCATATCAGTACTGGATAAAACATACAGTCCAGAGGAGAGGAGGAGAGGCCATATCAGTACTGGATAATACATACAGTCCAGAGGAGAGACCATATCAGTACTGGATAATACATACAGTCCAGAGGAGAGGCCATATCAGTACTGGATAATACATACAGTCCAGAGGAGAGACCATATCAGTACTGGATAATACATACAGTCCAGAGGAGAGACCATATCAGTACTGGATAATACATACAGTCCAGAGGAGAGACCATATCAGTACTGGATAATACATACAGTCCAGAGGAGAGACCATATCAGTACTGGATAAAACATACAGTCCAGAGGAGAGGAGAGAGGCCATATCAGTACTGGATAATACATACAGTCCAGAGGAGAGACCATATCAGTACTGGATAATACATACAGTCCAGAGGAGAGACCATATCAGTACTGGATAATACATACAGTCCAGAGGAGAGACCATATCAGTACTGAATAATACATATAGTCCAGAGGAGAGGAGGAGAGACCATATCAGTACTGGATAATACATACAGTCCAGAGGAGAGACCATATCAGTACTGGATAATACATACAGTCCAGAGGAGAGACCATATCAGTACTGGATAATACATACAGTCCAGAGGAGAGACCATATCAGTACTGGATAATACATACAGTCCAGGGGAGAGACCATATCAATACTGGATAATACATACAGTCCAGAGGAGAGGCCATATATGTTCTGGATAATACATACAGTCCAGAGGAGAGGAGGAGAGGCCATATCAGTACTGGATAATACATACAGTCCAGAGGAGAGACCATATCAGTACTGGATAATACATACAGTCCAGAGGAGAGACCATATCAGTACTGGATAATACATACAGTCCAGAGGAGAGACCATATCAGTACTGGATAAACATACAGTCCAGAGGAGAGGAGGAGAGGGCCATATCAGTACTGGATAATACATACAGTCCAGAGGAGAGACCATATCAGTACTGGATAATACATACAGTCCAGAGGAGAGGCCATATCAGTACTGGATAATACATACAGTCCAGAGGAGAGACCATATCAGTACTGGATAATACATACAGTCCAGAGGAGAGACCATATCAGTACTGGATAATACATACAGTCCAGAGGAGAGACCATATCAGTACTGGATAATACATACAGTCCAGAGGAGAGACCATATCAGTACTGGATAAAACATACAGTCCAGAGGAGAGGAGGAGAGGCCATATCAGTACTGGATAATACATACAGTCCAGAGGAGAGACCATATCAGTACTGGATAATACATACAGTCCAGAGGAGAGACCATATCAGTACTGGATAATACATACAGTCCAGAGGAGAGACCATATCAGTACTGGATAAAACATACAGTCCAGAGGAGAGGAGAGAGGCCATATCAGTACTGGATAATACATACAGTCCAGAGGAGAGACCATATCAGTACTGGATAATACATACAGTCCAGAGGAGAGGCCATATCAGTACTGGATAATACATACAGTCCAGAGGAGAGACCATATCAGTACTGGATAATACATACAGTCCAGAGGAGAGACCATATCAGTACTGGATAATACATACAGTCCAGAGGAGAGACCATATCAGTACTGGATAATACATACAGTCCAGAGGAGAGACCATATCAGTACTGGATAAAACATACAGTCCAGAGGAGAGGAGGAGAGGCCATATCAGTACTGGATAATACATACAGTCCAGAGGAGAGACCATATCAGTACTGGATAATACATACAGTCCAGAGGAGAGACCATATCAGTACTGGATAATACATACAGTCCAGAGGAGAGACCATATCAGTACTGAATAATACATATAGTCCAGGAGGAGAGACCATATCAGTACTGGATAATACATACAGTCCAGAGGAGAGACCATATCAGTACTGGATAATACATACAGTCCAGAGGAGAGACCATATCAGTACTGGATAATACATACAGTCCAGAGGAGAGACCATATCAGTACTGGATAATACATACAGTCCAGGGGAGAGACCATATCAATACTGGATAATACATACAGTCCAGAGGAGAGGCCATATATGTTCTGGATAATACATACAGTCCAGAGGAGAGGAGGAGAGGCCATATCAGTACTGGATAATACATACAGTCCAGAGGAGAGACCATATCAGTACTGGATAATACATACAGTCCAGAGGAGAGACCATATCAGTACTGGATAATACATACAGTCCAGAGGAGAGACCATATCAGTACTGGATAAAACATACAGTCCAGAGGAGAGGAGGAGAGGCCATATCAGTACTGGATAATACATACAGTCCAGAGGAGAGACCATATCAGTACTGGATAATACATACAGTCCAGAGGAGAGGCCATATCAGTACTGGATAATACATACAGTCCAGAGGAGAGACCATATCAGTACTGGATAATACATACAGTCCAGAGGAGAGACCATATCAGTACTGGATAATACATACAGTCCAGAGGAGAGACCATATCAGTACTGGATAATACATACAGTCCAGAGGAGAGACCATATCAGTACTGGATAAAACATACAGTCCAGAGGAGAGGAGAGAGGCCATATCAGTACTGGATAATACATACAGTCCAGAGGAGAGACCATATCAGTACTGGATAATACATACAGTCCAGAGGAGAGACCATATCAGTACTGGATAATACATACAGTCCAGAGGAGAGGCCATATCAGTACTGGATAATACATACAGTCCAGAGGAGAGACCATATCAGTACTGGATAAAACATACAGTCCAGAGGAGAGGCCATATCAGTACTGGATAATACATACAGTCCAGAGGAGACACCATATCAGTACTGGATAATACATACAGTCCAGAGGAGAGACCATATCAGTACTGGATAATACATACAGTCCAGAGGAGAGACCATATCAGTACTGGATAATACATACAGTCCAGGGAGAGGAGGAGAGGCTATATCAGTACTGGATAATGCATACAGTTCAAAGGAGAGACCATATGAGTACTGGATAATACATACAGTCCAGAGGAGAAAAAATATCAGTACTGGATAATACATACAGTCCAGAGGAGAGACCATATCAGTACTGGATAATACATACAGTCCAGAGGAGAGACCATATCAGTACTGGATAATACATACAGTCCAGAGGAAAGGCCATATCAGTACTGGATAATACATACAGTCCAGGGGAGAGACCATATCAGTACTGGATAATACATACAGTCCAGAGGAGAGACCATATCAGTACTGGATAATACATACAGTCCAGAGGAGAAAAAATATCAGTACTGGATAATACATACAGTCCAGAGGAGAGACCATATCAGTACTGGATAATACATACAGTCCAGAGGAGAGACCATATCAGTACCGGATAATACATACAGTCCAGAGGAGAGACCATATCAGTACTGGATAAAACATACAGTCCAGAGGAGAGGAGGAGAGGCCATATCAGTACTGGATAATACATACAGTCCAGAGGAGAGACCATATCAGTACTGGATAATACATACAGTCCAGAGGAGAGGCCATATCAGTACTGGATAATACATATAGTCCAGAGGAGAGACCATATCAGTACTGGATAATACATACAGTCCAGAGGAGAGACCATATCAGTACTGGATAATACATACAGTCCAGAGGAGAGACCATATCAGTACTGGATAATACATACAGTCCAGAGGAGAGACCATATCAGTACTGGATAAAACATACAGTCCAGAGGAGAGGAGGAGAGGCCATATCAGTACTGGATAATACATACAGTCCAGAGGAGAGACCATATCAGTACTGGATAATACATACAGTCCAGAGGAGAGACCATATCAGTACTGGATAATACATACAGTCCAGAGGAGAGACCATATCAGTACTGAATAATACATATAGTCCAGAGGAGAGGAGGAGAGACCATATCAGTACTGGATAATACATACAGTCCAGAGGAGAGACCATATCAGTACTGGATAATACATACAGTCCAGAGGAGAGACCATATCAGTACTGGATAATACATACAGTCCAGAGGAGAGACCATATCAGTACTGGATAATACATACAGTCCAGGGAGAGACCATATCAGTACTGGATAATACATACAGTCCAGAGGAGAGGCCATATATGTTCTGGATAATACATACAGTCCAGAGGAGAGGAGGAGAGGCCATATCAGTACTGGATAATACATACAGTCCAGAGGAGAGACCATATCAGTACTGGATAATACATACAGTCCAGAGGAGAGACCATATCAGTACTGGATAATACATACAGTCCAGAGGAGAGACCATATCAGTACTGGATAAAACATACAGTCCAGAGGAGAGGAGGAGAGGCCATATCAGTACTGGATAATACATACAGTCCAGAGGAGAGACCATATCAGTACTGGATAATACATACAGTCCAGAGGAGAGGCCATATCAGTACTGGATAATACATACAGTCCAGAGGAGAGACCATATCAGTACTGGATAATACATACAGTCCAGAGGAGAGACCATATCAGTACTGGATAATACATACAGTCCAGAGGAGAGACCATATCAGTACTGGATAATACATACAGTCCAGAGGAGAGACCATATCAGTACTGGATAAAACATACAGTCCAGAGGAGAGGAGGAGAGGCCATATCAGTACTGGATAATACATACAGTCCAGAGGAGAGACCATATCAGTACTGGATAATACATACAGTCCAGAGGAGAGGCCATATCAGTACTGGATAATACATACAGTCCAGAGGAGAGACCATATCAGTACTGGATAAAACATACAGTCCAGAGGAGAGGCCATATCAGTACTGGATAATACATACAGTCCAGAGGAGGAGAGGCCATATCAGTACTGGATAATACATACAGTCCAGAGGAGACACCATATCAGTACTGGATAATACATACAGTCCAGAGGAGAGACCATATCAGTACTGGATAATACATACAGTCCAGAGGAGAGACCATATCAGTACTGGATAAAACATACAGTCCAGAGGAGAGGAGGAGAGGCCATATCAGTACTGGATAATACATACAGTCCAGAGGAGAGACCATATCAGTACTGGATAATACATACAGTCCAGAGGAGAGACCATATCAGTACTGGATAATACATACAGTCCAGAGGAGAGACCATATCAGTACTGAATAATACATATAGTCCAGAGGAGAGGAGGAGAGACCATATCAGTACTGGATAATACATACAGTCCAGAGGAGAGACCATATCAGTACTGGATAATACATACAGTCCAGAGGAGAGACCATATCAGTACTGGATAATACATACAGTCCAGAGGAGAGACCATATCAGTACTGGATAATACATACAGTCCAGGGGAGAGACCATATCAGTACTGGATAATACATACAGTCCAGAGGAGAGGCCATATATGTTCTGGATAATACATACAGTCCAGAGGAGAGGAGGAGAGGCCATATCAGTACTGGATAATACATACAGTCCAGAGGAGAGACCATATCAGTACTGGATAATACATACAGTCCAGAGGAGAGACCATATCAGTACTGGATAATACATACAGTCCAGAGGAGAGACCATATCAGTACTGGATAAAACATACAGTCCAGAGGAGGAGAGGCCATATCAGTACTGGATAATACATACAGTCCAGAGGAGAGACCATATCAGTACTGGATAATACATACAGTCCAGAGGAGAGGCCATATCAGTACTGGATAATACATACAGTCCAGAGGAGAGACCATATCAGTACTGGATAATACATACAGTCCAGAGGAGAGACCATATCAGTACTGGATAATACATACAGTCCAGAGGAGAGACCATATCAGTACTGGATAAAACATACAGTCCAGAGGAGAGGCCATATCAGTACTGGATAATACATACAGTCCAGAGGAGAGGAGGAGAGGCCATATCAGTACTGGATAATACATACAGTCCAGAGGAGACACCATATCAGTACTGGATAATACATACAGTCCAGAGGAGAGACCATATCAGTACTGGATAATACATACAGTCCAGAGGAAAGGCCATATCAGTACTGGATAATACATACAGTCCAGGGGAGAGACCATATCAGTACTGGATAATACATACAGTCCAGAGGAGAGACCATATCAGTACTGGATAATACATACAGTCCAGAGGAGAAAAAATATCAGTACTGGATAATACATACAGTCCAGAGGAGAGACCATATCAGTACTGGATAATACATACAGTCCAGAGGAGAGACCATATCAGTACTGGATAATACATACAGTCCAGAGGAGAGACCATATCAGTACTGGATAAAACATACAGTCCAGAGGAGAGGAGGAGAGGCCATATCAGTACTGGATAATACATACAGTCCAGAGGAGAGACCATATCAGTACTGGATAATACATACAGTCCAGAGGAGAGGCCATATCAGTACTGGATAATACATACAGTCCAGAGGAGAGACCATATCAGTACTGGATAATACATACAGTCCAGAGGAGAGACCATATCAGTACTGGATAATACATACAGTCCAGAGGAGAGACCATATCAGTACTGGATAATACATACAGTCCAGAGGAGAGACCATATCAGTACTGGATAAAACATACAGTCCAGAGGAGAGGAGGAGAGGCCATATCAGTACTGGATAATACATACAGTCCAGAGGAGAGACCATATCAGTACTGGATAATACATACAGTCCAGAGGAGAGGCCATATCAGTACTGGATAATACATACAGTCCAGAGGAGAGACCATATCAGTACTGGATAAAACATACAGTCCAGAGGAGAGGAGGAGAGACCATATCAGTACTGGATAATACATACAGTCCAGAGGAGAGGCCATATCAGTACTGGATAATACATACAGTCCAGAGGAGAGACCATATCAGTACTGGATAATACATACAGTCCAGAGGAGAGACCATATGAGTACTGTACAATACATACAGTCCAGAGGAGAGACCATATCAGTACTCAATAATACATACAGTCCAGAGGAGAGACCATATGAGTACTGGACAATACATACAGTCCAGAGGAGAGGAGGAGATACCATATCAGTACTGGATAATACATACAGTCCAGAGGAGAGGCCATATCAGTACTGGATAATACATACAGTCCAGAGGAGAGACCATATCAGCACTGGATAATACATACAGTCCAGAGGAGAGGAGGAGAGGCCATATCAGTACTGGATAATGCATACAGTTCAAAGGAGAGACCATATGAGTACTGGATAATACATACAGTCCAGAGGAGAGACCATATCAGTACTGGATAATACATACAGTCCAGGGGAGAGACCATATCAGTACTGGATAATACATACAGTCCAGAGGAGAGGCCATATATGTTCTGGATAATACATACAGTCCAGAGGAGAGACCATATCAGTACTGGATAATACATACAGTCCAGAGGAGAGACCATATCAGTACTGGATAATACATACAGTCCAGAGGAGAGACCATATCAGTACTGGATAATACATACAGTCCAGAGGAGAGGAGGAGAGGCCATATCAGTTCTGGATAATACATACAGTCCAGAGGAGAGACCATATCAGTACTGGATAATACATACAGTCCAGAGGAGAGACCATATCAGTACTGGATAATACATAGAGTCCAGGGGAGAGACCATATCAGTACTGGATAATACATACAGTCCAGAGGAGAGGCCATATCAGTTCTGGATAATACATACAGTCCAGAGGAGAGACCATATCAGTACTGGATAATACATACAGTCCAGAGGAGAGACCATATCAGTACTGGATAATACATACAGTCCAGGGGAGAGACCATATCAGTACTGGATAATACATACAGTCCAGAGGAGAGGCCATATATGTTCTGGATAATACATACAGTCCAGAGGAGAGGAGGAGAGGCCATATCAGTACTGGATAATACATACAGTCCAGAGGAGAGGCCATATCAGTACTGGATAATACATACAGTCCAGAGGAGAGACCATATCAGTACTGGATAATACATACAGTCCAGAGGAGAGACCATATCAGTACTGGATAATACATACAGTCCAGAGGAGAGACCATATCAGTACTGGATAATACATACAGTCCAGAGGAGAGACCATATCAGTACTGGATAAAACATACAGTCCAGAGGAGAGGAGGAGAGGCCATATCAGTACTGGATAATACATACAGTCCAGAGGAGAGACCATATCAGTACTGGATAATACATACAGTCCAGAGGAGAGACCATATCAGTACTGGATAATACATACAGTCCAGAGGAGAGGCCATATCAGTACTGGATAATACATACAGTCCAGAGGAGAGACCATATCAGTACTGGATAAAACATACAGTCCAGAGGAGAGGCCATATCAGTACTGGATAATACATACAGTCCAGAGGAGAGGAGGAGAGGCCATATCAGTACTGGATAATACATACAGTCCAGAGGAGACACCATATCAGTACTGGATAATACATACAGTCCAGAGGAGAGACCATATCAGTACTGGATAATACATACAGTCCAGAGGAGAGACCATATCAGTACTGGATAATACATACAGTCCAGAGGAGAGGAGGAGAGGCCATATCAGTACTGGATAATACATACAGTCCAGAGGAGACACCATATCAGTACTGGATAATACATACAGTCCAGAGGAGAGACCATATCAGTACTGGATAATACATACAGTCCAGAGGAGAGACCATATCAGCACTGGATAATACATACAGTCCAGAGGAGAGACCATATCAGTACTGGATAATACATACAGTCCAGAGGAGAGGAGGAGAGGCCATATCAGTACTGGATAATGCAAAAAGTCCAGAGGAGAGACCATATCAGTACTGGATAATACATACAGTCCAGGGGAGAGGAAGAGAGGCTATATCAGTACTGGATAATGCATACAGTTCAAAGGAGAGACCATATGAGTACTGGATAATACATACAGTCCAGAGGAGAGACCATATCAGTACTGGATAATACATACAGTCCAGAGGAGAGGCCATATATGTTCTGGATAGTACATACAGTCCAGAGGAGAGACCATATCAGTACTGGATAATACATACAGTCCAGAGGAGAGACCATATCAGTACTGGATAATACATACAGTCCAGGGGAGAGACCATATCAGTACTGGATAATACATACAGTCCAGAGGAGAGACCATATCAGTACTGGATAATACATACAGTCCAGAGGAGAGGAGGAGAGGCCATATCAGTTCTGGATAATACATACAGTCAAGAGGAGAGACCATATCAGTACTGGATAATACATACAGTCCAGAGGAGAGACCATATCAGTACTGGATAATACATACAGTCCAGAGGAGAGGCCATATATGTTCTGGATAATACATACAGTCCAGAGGAGAGACCATATCAGTACTGGATAATACATACAGTCCTGAGGAGAGGCCATATATGTTCTGGATAATACATACAGTCCAGAGGAGAGACCATATCAGTACTGGATAATACATACAGTCCTGAGGAGAAAAAATATCAGTACTGGATAATACATACAGTCCAGAGGAGAGACCATATCAGTACTGGATAATACATACAGTCCAGGGGAGAGGAGGAAAGGCCATATCAATACTGGATAATACATACAGTCCAGAGGAGAGACCATATCAGTACTGGATAATACATACAGTCCAGAGGAGAGACCATATGAGTACTGTACAATACATACAGTCCAGAGGAGAGACCATATCAGTACTCAATAATACATACAGTCCAGAGGAGAGACCATATGAGTACTGGACAATACATACAGTCCAGAGGATAGGAGGAGAGACCATATCAGTACTGGATAATACATACAGTCCAGAGGAGAGGCCATATCAGTACTGGATAATACATACAGTCCAGAGGAGAGGCCATATCAGTACTGGATAATACATACAGTCCAGAGGAGAGACCATATCAGTACTGGATAAAACATACAGTCCAGAGGAGAGGCCATATCAGTACTGGATAATACATACAGTCCAGAGGAGAGACCATATCAGTACTGGATAAAACATACAGTCCAGAGGAGAGGCCATATCAGTACTGGATAATACATACAGTCCAGAGGAGAGACCATATCAGTACTGAATAATACATATAGTCCAGAGGAGAGGAGGAGAGACCATATCAGTACTGGATAATACATACAGTCCAGAGGAGAGACCATATCAGTACTGGATAATACATACAGTCCAGAGGAGAGACCATATCAGTACTGGATAATACATACAGTCCAGGGGAGAGGAGGAGAGGCTATATCAGTACTGGATAATGCATACAGTTCAAAGGAGAGACCATATGAGTACTGGAAAATACATACAGTCCAGAGGAGAGACCATATATGTTCTGGATAATACATACAGTCCAGAGGAGAGACCATATCAGTACTGGATAATACATACAGTCCAGAGGAGAAAAAATATCAGTACTGGATAATACATACAGTCCAGAGGAGAGACCATATCAGTACTGGATAATACATACAGTCCAGAGGAGAGACCATATCAGTACTGGATAATAAATACAGTCCAGAGGAGAAAAAATATCAGTACTGGATAATACATACAGTCCAGGGGAGAGGAGGAGAGGCTATATCAGTACTGGATAATGCATACAGTTCAAAGGAGAGACCATATCAGTACTGGATAATACATACAGTCCAGGGGAGAGACCATATCAGTACTGGATAATACATACAGTCCAGAGGAGAGGCAATATATGTTCTGGATAATACATACAGTCCAGAGGAGAGACCATATCAGTACTGGATAATACATACAGTCCAGGGGAGAGACCATATCAGTACTGGATAATACATACAGTCCAGAGGAGAGACCATATCAGTACTGGATAATACATACAGTCCAGAGGAGAAAAAATATCAGTACTGGATAATACATACAGTCCAGAGGAGAGACCATATCAGTACTGGATAATACATACAGTCCAGAGGAGAGACCATATCAGTACTAGATAATACATACAGTCCAGATGAGAGGAGGAGAGGCCATATCAGTACTGGATAATACATACAGTCCAGAGGAGAGACCATATCAGTACTGGATAATACATACAGTCCAGAGGAGAGACCATATCAGTACTGGATAATACATACAGTCCAGAGGAGAGACCATATCAGTACTGGATAATACATACAGTCCAGAGGAGAGACCATATCAGTACTGGATAATACATACAGTCCAGGGAGAGACCATATCAGTACTGGATAATACATACAGTCCAGAGGAGAGGCCATATCAGTACTGGATAATACATACAGTCCAGAGGAGAGGAGAGAGGCCATATCAGTACTGGATAATACATACAGTCCAGAGGAGACACCATATCAGTACTGGATAATACATACAGTCCAGAGGAGAGACCATATCAGTGCTGGATAATACATACAGTCCAGAGGAGAGACCATATCAGTACTGGATAAAACATACAGTCCAGAGGAGAGGAGGAGAGGCCATATCAGTACTGGATAATACATACAGTCCAGAGGAGAGACCATATCAGTACTGGATAATACATACAGTCCAGAGGAGAGACCATATCAGTACTGGATAATACATACAGTCCAGAGGAGAGACCATATCAGTACTGGATAATACATACAGTCCAGAGGAGAGACCATATCAGTACTGGATAATACATACAGTCCAGAGGAGAGACCATATCAGTACTGGATAAAACATACAGTCCAGAGGAGAGGAGGAGAGGCCATATCAGTACTGGATAATGCATACAGTCCAGAGAGACCATATCAGTACTGGATAATACATACAGTCCAGAGGAGAGACCATATCAGTACTGGATAATACATACAGTCCAGAGGAGAGGCCATATCAGTACTGGATAATACATACAGTCCAGAGGAGAGACCATATCAGTACTGGATAAAACATACAGTCCAGAGGAGAGGCCATATCAGTACTGGATAATACATACAGTCCAGAGGAGTGGAGGAGAGGCAATATCAGTACTGGATAATACATACAGTCCAGAGGAGACACCATATCAGTACTGGATAATACATACAGTCCAGAGGAGAGACCATATCAGTACTGGATAATACATACAGTCCAGAGGAGAGACCATATCAGTACTGGATAAAACATACAGTCCAGAGGAGAGGCCATATCAGTACTGGATAATACATACAGTCCAGAGGAGAGGAGAGAGGCAATATCAGTACTGGATAATACATACAGTCCAGAGGAGAGACCATATCAGTACTGGATAATACATACAGTCCAGAGGAGAGACCATATCAGTACTGGATAATACATACAGTCCAGAGGAGAGACCATATCAGTACTGGATAATACATACAGTCCAGAGGCTATATCAGTACTGGATAATACATACAGTTCAAAGGAGAGACCATATGAGTACTGGATAATACATACAGTCCAGAGGAGAGACCATAAAAAAATATCAGTACTGGATAATACATACAGTCCAGAGGAGAGACCATATCAGTACTGGATAATACATACAGTCCAGAGGAGAGACCATATCAGTACTGGATAATACATACAGTCCAGAGGAGAGGACATATCAGTACTGGATAATACATACAGTCCAGGGGAGAGACCATATCAGTACTGGATAATACATACAGTCCAGAGGAGAGACCATATCAGTACTGGATAATACATACAGTCCAGAGGAGAAAAAATATCAGTACTGGATAATACATACAGTCCAGAGGAGAGACCATATCAGTACTGGATAATACATACAGTCCAGAGGAGAGACCATATCAGTACTGGATAATACATACAGTCCAGAGGAGAGACCATATCAGTACTGGATAATACATACAGTCCAGGGGAGAGACCATATCAGTACTGGATAATACATACAGTCCAGAGGAGAGGCCATATATGTTCTGGATAATACATACAGTCCAGAGGAGAGGAGGAGAGGCCATATCAGTACTGGATAATACATACAGTCCAGAGGAGAGACCATATCAGTACTGGATAATACATACAGTCCAGAGGAGAGGCCATATCAGTACTGGATAATATATACAGTCCAGAGGAGAGACCATATCAGTACTGGATAAAACATACAGTCCAGAGGAGAGGAGGAGAGGCCATATCAATACTGGATAATACATACAGTCCAGAGGAGAGACCATATCAGTACTGGATAATACATACAGTCCAGAGGAGAGACCATATCAGTACTGGATAATACATACAGTCCAGGGGAGAGGAGGAGAGGCTATATCAGTACTGGATAATGCATACAGTTCAAAGGAGAGACCATATGAGTACTGGATAATACATACAGTCCAGAGGAGAAAAAATATCAGTACTGGATAATACATACAGTCCAGAGGAGAGACCATATCAGTACTGGATAATACATACAGTCCAGAGGAGAGACCATATCAGTACTGGATAATACATACAGTCCAGAGGAGAGACCATATCAGTACTGGATAAAACATACAGTCCAGAGGAGAGGCCATATCAGTACTGGATAATACATACAGTCCAGAGGAGTGGAGGAGAGGCAATATCAGTACTGGATAATACATACAGTCCAGAGGAGACACCATATCAGTACTGGATAATACATACAGTCCAGAGGAGAGACCATATCAGTACTGGATAATACATACAGTCCAGAGGAGAGACCATATCAGTACTGGATAATACATACAGTCCAGGGGAGAGGAGGAGAGGCTATATCAGTACTGGATAATGCATACAGTTCAAGGAGAGACCATATGAGTACTGGATAATACATACAGTCCAGAGGAGAAAAAATATCAGTACTGGATAATACATACAGTCCAGAGGAGAGACCATATCAGTACTGGATAATACATACAGTCCAGAGGAGAGACCATATCAGTACTGGATAATACATACAGTCCAGAGGAGAGGCCATATCAGTACTGGATAATACATACAGTCCAGGGGAGAGACCATATCAGTACTGGATAATACATACAGTCCAGAGGAGAGACCATATCAGTACTGGATAATACATACAGTCCAGAGGAGAAAAATATCAGTACTGGATAATACATACAGTCCAGAGGAGAGACCATATCAGTACTGGATAATACATACAGTCCAGAGGAGAGACCATATCAGTACTGGATAATACATACAGTCCAGAGGAGAGACCATATCAGTACTGGATAATACATACAGTCCAGGGGAGAGACCATATCAGTACTGGATAATACATACAGTCCAGAGGAGAGGCCATATATGTTCTGGATAATACATACAGTCCAGAGGAGAGGAGGAGAGGCCATATCAGTACTGGATAATACATACAGTCCAGAGGAGAGACCATATCAGTACTGGATAATACATACAGTCCAGAGGAGAGGCCATATCAGTACTGGATAATACATACAGTCCAGAGGAGAGACCATATCAGTACTGGATAAAACATACAGTCCAGAGGAGAGGAGGAGAGGCCATATCAATACTGGATAATACATACAGTCCAGAGGAGAGACCATATCAGTACTGGATAATACATACAGTCCAGAGGAGAGACCATATCAGTACTGGATAATACATACAGTCCAGGGGAGAGGAGGAGAGGCTATATCAGTACTGGATAATGCATACAGTTCAAAGGAGAGACCATATGAGTACTGGATAATACATACAGTCCCAGAGGAGAAAAAATATCAGTACTGGATAATACATACAGTCCAGAGGAGAGACCATATCAGTACTGGATAATACATACAGTCCAGAGGAGAGACCATATCAGTACTGGATAATACATACAGTCCAGAGGAGAGGCCATATCAGTACTGGATAATACATACAGTCCAGGGGAGAGACCATATCAGTACTGGATAATACATACAGTCCAGAGGAGAGACCATATCAGTACTGGATAATACATACAGTCCAGAGGAGAAAAAATATCAGTACTGGATAATACATACAGTCCAGAGGAGAGACCATATCAGTACTGGATAATACATACAGTCCAGAGGAGAGACCATATCAGTACTGGATAATACATACAGTCCAGTACTGGATAATACATACAGTCCAGAGGAGAGACCATATCAGTACTGGATAATACATACAGTCCAGGGAGAGACCATATCAGTACTGGATAATACATACAGTCCAGAGGAGAGGCCATATCAGTTCTGGATAATACATACAGTCCAGAGGAGAGGAGGAGAGGCCATATCAGTACTGGATAATACATACAGTCCAGAGGAGAGACCATATCAGTACTGGATAATACATACAGTCCAGAGGAGAGACCATATCAGTACTGGATAATACATACAGTCCAGAGGAGAGACCATATCAGTACTGGATAATACATACAGTCCAGAGGAGAGACCATATCAGTACTGGATAAAACATACAGTCCAGAGGAGAGGAGGAGAGGCCATATCAGTACTGGATAATACATACAGTCCAGAGGAGAGACCATATCAGTACTGGATAATACATACAGTCCAGAGGAGAGACCATATCAGTACTGGATAATACATACAGTCCAGAGGAGAGGCCATATCAGTACTGGATAATACATACAGTCCAGAGGAGAGACCATATCAGTACTGGATAAAACATACAGTCCAGAGGAGAGGCCATATCAGTACTGGATAATACATACAGTCCAGAGGAGACACCATATCAGTACTGGATAATACATACAGTCCAGAGGAGAACCATATCAGTACTGGATAATACATACAGTCCAGAGGAGAGACCATATCAGTACTGGATAATACATACAGTCCAGAGGAGAGACCATATCAGTACTGGATAATACATACAGTCCAGAGGAGAGGCCATATCAGTACTGGATAATACATACAGTCCAGGGGAGAGACCATATCAGTACTGGATAATACATACAGTCCAGAGGAGAGACCATATCAGTACTGGATAATACATACAGTCCAGAGGAGAAAAAATATCAGTACTGGATAATACATACAGTCCAGAGGAGAGACCATATCAGTACTGGATAATACATACAGTCCAGAGGAGAGACCATATCAGTACTGGATAATACATACAGTCCAGAGGAGAGACCATATCAGTACTGGATAATACATACAGTCCAGGGGAGAGACCATATCAGTACTGGATAATACATACAGTCCAGAGGAGAGGCCATATATGTTCTGGATAATACATACAGTCCAGAGGAGAGGAGGAGAGGCCATATCAGTACTGGATAATACATACAGTCCAGAGGAGAGACCATATCAGTACTGGATAATACATACAGTCCAGAGGAGAGACCATATCAGTACTGGATAATACATACAGTCCAGAGGAGAGACCATATCAGTACTGGATAATACATACAGTCCAGAGGAGAGACCATATCAGTACTGGATAAAACATACAGTCCAGAGGAGAGGAGGAGAGGCCATATCAGTACTGGATAATACATACAGTCCAGAGGAGAGACCATATCAGTACTGGATAATACATACAGTCCAGAGGAGAGACCATATCAGTACTGGATAATACATACAGTCCAGAGGAGAGACCATATCAGTACTGGATAATACATACAGTCCAGAGGAGAGACCATATCAGTACTGGATAAAACATACAGTCCAGAGGAGAGGCCATATCAGTACTGGATAATACATACAGTCCAGAGGAGACACCATATCAGTACTGGATAATACATACAGTCCAGAGGAGAGACCATATCAGTACTGGATAATACATACAGTCCAGATGAGAGACCATATCAGTACTGGATAATACATACAGTCCAGAGGAGAGACCATATCAGTACTGGATAATACATACAGTCCAGGGAGAGGAGGAGAGGCTATATCAGTACTGGATAATACATACAGTTCAAAGGAGAGACCATATCAGTACTGGATAATACATACAGTCCAGAGGAGAGACCATATCAGTACTGGATAATACATACAGTCCAGAGGAGAAAAAATATCAGTACTGGATAATACATACAGTCCAGAGGAGAGACCATATCAGTACTGGATAATACATACAGTCCAGAGGAGAGACCATATCAGTACTAGATAATACATACAGTCCAGATGAGAGGAGGAGAGGCCATATCAGTACTGGATAATACATACAGTCCAGAGGAGAGACCATATCAGTACTGGATAATACATACAGTCCAGAGGAGAGACCATATCAGTACTGGATAATACATACAGTCCAGGGGAGAGACCATATCAGTACTGGATAATACATACAGTCCAGAGGAGAGGAGGAGAGGCCATATCAGTACTGGATAATACATACAGTCCAGAGGAGAGACCATATCAGTACTGGATAATACATACAGTCCAGAGGAGAGACCATATCAGTACTGGATAATACATACAGTCCAGAGGAGAGACCATATCAGTCCTGGATAATACATACAGTCCAGAGGAGAGGAGAGGCCATATCAGTACTGGATAATACATACAGTCCAGAGGAGAGACCATATCAGTACTGGATAATACATACAGTCCAGAGGAGAGACCATATCAGTACTGGATAATACATACAGTCCAGAGGAGAGACCATATCAGTACTGGATAATACATACAGTCCAGAGGAGAGACCATATGAGTACTGATAATACATACAGTCCAGAGGAGAGACCATATCAGTACTCAATAATACATACAGTCCAGAGGAGAGACCATATGAGTACTGGACAATACATACAGTCCAGAGGAGAGGAGGAGATACCATATCAGTACTGGATAATACATACAGTCCAGAGGATAGGCCATATCAGTACTGGATAATACATACAGTCCAGAGGAGAGACCATATCAGTACTGGATAAAACATACAGTCCAGAGGAGAGGCCATATCAGTACTGGATAATACATACAGTCCAGAGGAGAGACCATATCAGTACTGGATAAAACATACAGTCCAGAGGAGAGGCCATATCAGTACTGGATAATACATACAGTCCAGAGGAGAGACCATATCAGTACTGGATAATACATACAGTCCAGAGGAGAGACCATATCAGTACTGGATAATACATACAGTCCAGAGGAGAGGCCATATCAGTACTGGATAATACATACAGTCCAGGGGAGAGACCATATCAGTACTGGATAATACATACAGTCCAGAGGAGAGACCATATCAGTACTGGATAATACATACAGTCCAGAGGAGAAAAATATCAGTACTGGATAATACATACAGTCCAGAGGAGAGACCATATCAGTACTGGATAATACATACAGTCCAGAGGAGAGACCATATCAGTACTGGATAATACATACAGTCCAGAGGAGAGACCATATCAGTACTGGATAATACATACAGTCCAGAGGAGAGACCATATCAGTACTGGATAATACATACAGTCCAGAGGAGAGACCATATCAGTACTGGATAATACATACAGTCCAGAGGAGAGAGGAGAGGCCATATCAGTACTGGATAATACATACAGTCCAGAGGAGAGACCATATCAGTACTGGATAATACATACAGTCCAGAGGAGAGGCCATATCAGTACTGGATAATACATACAGTCCAGAGGAGAGACCATATCAGTACTGGATAATACATACAGTCCAGAGGAGAGACCATATCAGTACTGGATAAAACATACAGTCCAGAGGAGAGGAGGAGAGGCCATATCAGTACTGGATAATACATACAGTCCAGAGGAGAGACCATATCAGTACTGGATAATACATACAGTCCAGAGGAGAGACCATATCAGTACTGGATAATACATACAGTCCAGAGGAGAGGCCATATCAGTACTGGATAATACATACAGTCCAGAGGAGAGACCATATCAGTACTGGATAAAACATACAGTCCAGAGGAGAGGCCATATCAGTACTGGATAATACATACAGTCCAGAGGAGAAAAAATATCAGTACTGGATAATACATACAGTCCAGAGGAGAGACCATATCAGTACTGGATAATACATACAGTCCAGAGGAGAGACCATATCAGTACTGGATAATACATACAGTCCAGAGGAGAGGAGGAGAGGCCATATCAGTACTGGATAATACATACAGTCCAGAGGAGACACCATATCAGTACTGGATAATACATACAGTCCAGAGGAGAGACCATATCAGTACTGGATAATACATACAGTCCAGATGAGAGACCATATCAGTACTGGATAATACATACAGTCCAGAGGAGAGACCATATCAGTACTGGATAATACATACAGTCCAGGGGAGAGGAGGAGAGGCTATATCAGTACTGGATAATGCATACAGTTCAAAGGAGAGACCATATGAGTACTGGATAATACATACAGTCCAGAGGAGAAAAAATATCAGTACTGGATAATACATACAGTCCAGAGGAGAGACCATATCAGTACTGGATAATACATACAGTCCAGAGGAGAGACCATATCAGTACTGGATAATACATACAGTCCAGAGGAGAAAAAATATCAGTACTGGATAATACATACAGTCCAGAGGAGAGGAGGAGAGGCTATATCAGTACTGGATAATGCATACAGTTCAAAGGAGAGACCATATCAGTACTGGATAATACATACAGTCCAGGGGAGAGACCATATCAGTACTGGATAATACATACAGTCCAGAGGAGAGACCGTATCAGTACTGGATAATACATACAGTCCAGAGGAGAGACCATATCAGTACTGGATAATACATACAGTCCAGAGGAGAAACCATATCAGTACTGGATAATACATACAGTCCAGAGGAGAGACCATATCAGTACTGGATAATACATACAGTCCAGAGACCATATCAGAGATAATACATACAGTCCAGAGGAGAGACCATATCAGTACTGGATAATACATACAGTCCAGAGGAGAAAATATCAGTACTGGATAATACATACAGTCCAGAGGAGAGACCATATCAGTACTGGATAATACATACAGTCCAGAGGAGAGACCATATCAGTACTGGATAATACATACAGTCCAGATGAGAGGAGGAGAGGCCATATCAGTACTGGATAATACATACAGTCCAGAGGAGAGACCATATCAGTACTGGATAATACATACAGTCCAGAGGAGAGACCATATCAGTACTGGATAATACATACAGTCCAGAGGAGAGACCATATCAGTACTGGATAATACATACAGTCCAGAGGAGAGGAGGAGAGGCCATATCAGTACTGGATAATACATACAGTCCAGAGGAGAGACCATATCAGTACTGGATAATACATACAGTCCAGAGGAGAGACCATATCAGTACTGGATAATACATACAGTCCAGAGGAGAGACCATATCAGTCCTGGATAATACATACAGTCCAGAGGAGAGACCATATCAGTACTGGATAATACATACAGTCCAGAGGAGAGACCATATCAGTACTGGATAATACATACAGTCCAGAGGAGAGACCATATCAGTACTGGATAATACATACAGTCCAGAGGAGAGACCATATGAGTACTGGACAATACATACAGTCCAGAGGAGAGACCATATCAGTACTGGATAATACATACAGTCCAGAGGAGAGACCATATCAGTACTGGATAATACATACAGTCCAGAGGAGAGGAGAGAGACCATATCAGTACTGGATAATACATACAGTCCAGAGGAGAGGCCATATCAGTACTGGATAATACATACAGTCCAGGGAGAGGAGGAGAGGCCATATCAGTACTGGATAATACATACAGTCCAGAGGAGAGACCATATCAGTACTGGATAATACATACAGTCCAGAGGAGAGACCATATCAGTACTGGATAATACATACAGTCCAGAGGAGAGACCATATCAGTACTGGATAATACATACAGTCCAGAGGAGAGACCATATCAGTACTGGATAATACATACAGTCCAGAGGAGAGACCATATCAGTACTGGATAATACATACAGTCCAGAGGAGAGACCATATCAGTACTGGATAATACATACAGTCCAGAGGAGAGACCATATCAGTACTGGATAATACATACAGTCCAGAGGAGAGACCATATCAGTACTGGATAATACATACAGTCCAGAGGAGAGGAGGAGAGGCCATATCAGTACTGGATAATACATACAGTCCAGAGGAGAGACCATATCAGTACTGGATAATACATACAGTCCAGAGGAGAGACCATATCAGTACTGGATAATACATACAGTCCAGAGGAGAGGCCATATCAGTACTGGATAATACATACAGTCCAGAGGAGAGGCCATATCAGTACTGGATAATACATACAGTCCAGAGGAGAGAGGCCATATCAGTACTGGATAATACATACAGTCCAGAGGAGAGACCATATCAGTACTGGATAATACATACAGTCCAGAGGAGAGACCATATCAGTACTGGATAATACATACAGTCCAGAGGAGAGACCATATCAGTACTGGATAATACATACAGTCCAGAGGAGAGGAGGAGAGGCCATATCAGTACTGGATAATACATACAGTCCAGAGGAGAGACCATATCAGTACTGGATAATACATACAGTCCAGAGGAGAGACCATATCAGTACTGGATAATACATACAGTCCAGATGAGAGACCATATCAGTACTGGATAATACATACAGTCCAGAGGAGAGACCATATCAGTACTGGATAATACATACAGTCCAGGGGAGAGGAGGAGAGGCTATATCAGTACTGGATAATGCATACAGTTCAAAGGAGAGACCATATCAGTACTGGATAATACATACAGTCCAGAGGAGAAAAATATCAGTACTGGATAATACATACAGTCCAGAGGAGAGACCATATCAGTACTGGATAATACATACAGTCCAGAGGAGAAAAATATCAGTACTGGATAATACATACAGTCCAGAGGAGAGGAGGAGAGGCTATATCAGTACTGGATAATACATACAGTTCAGAGGAGAGACCATATCAGTACTGGATAATACATACAGTCCAGAGGAGAGACCATATCAGTACTGGATAATACATACAGTCCAGAGGAGAGACCGTATCAGTACTGGATAATACATACAGTCCAGAGGAGAAAAAATATCAGTACTGGATAATACATACAGTCCAGAGGAGAGACCATATCAGTACTGGATAATACATACAGTCCAGAGGAGAGACCATATCAGTACTAGATAATACATACAGTCCAGATGAGAGGAGGAGAGGCCATATCAGTACTGGATAATACATACAGTCCAGAGGAGAGACCATATCAGTACTGGATAATACATACAGTCCAGAGGAGAGACCATATCAGTACTGGATAATACATACAGTCCAGGGAGAGACCATATCAGTACTGGATAATACATACAGTCCAGAGGAGAGGAGGAGAGGCCATATCAGTACTGGATAATACATACAGTCCAGAGGAGAGACCATATCAGTACTGGATAATACATACAGTCCAGAGGAGAGACCATATCAGTACTGGATAATACATACAGTCCAGAGGAGAGACCATATCAGTCCTGGATAATACATACAGTCCAGAGGAGAGGAGAGGCCATATCAGTACTGGATAATACATACAGTCCAGAGGAGAGACCATATCAGTACTGGATAATACATACAGTCCAGAGGAGAGACCATATCAGTACTGGATAATACATACAGTCCAGAGGAGAGACCATATCAGTACTGGATAATACATACAGTCCAGAGGAGAGACCATATGAGTACTGTACAATACATACAGTCCAGAGGAGAGACCATATCAGTACTCAATAATACATACAGTCCAGAGGAGAGACCATATGAGTACTGGACAATACATACAGTCCAGAGGAGAGGAGGAGAGACCATATCAGTACTGGATAATACATACAGTCCAGAGGATAGGCCATATCAGTACTGGATAATACATACAGTCCAGAGGAGAGACCATATCAGTACTGGATAAAACATACAGTCCAGAGGAGAGGCCATATCAGTACTGGATAATACATACAGTCCAGAGGAGAGACCATATCAGTACTGGATAAAACATACAGTCCAGAGGAGAGGCCATATCAGTACTGGATAATACATACAGTCCAGAGGAGAGACCATATCAGTACTGAATAATACATATAGTCCAGAGGAGAGGAGGAGAGACCATATCAGTACTGGATAATACATACAGTCCAGAGGAGAGACCATATCAGTAATGGATAATACATACAGTCCAGAGGAGAGACCATATCAGTACTGGATAATACATACAGTCCAGAGGAGAGACCATATCAGTACTGGATAATACATACAGTCCAGGGGAGAGGAGGAGAGGCTATATCAGTACTGGATAATGCATACAGTTCAAAGGAGAGACCATATGAGTACTGGAAAATACATACAGTCCAGAGGAGAGACCATATATGTTCTGGATAATACATACAGTCCAGAGGAGAGACCATATCAGTACTGGATAATACATACAGTCCAGAGGAGAAAAATATCAGTACTGGATAATACATACAGTCCAGAGGAGAGACCATATCAGTACTGGATAATACATACAGTCCAGAGGAGAGACCATATCAGTACTGGATAATACATACAGTCCAGAGGAGAGACCATAGCAGTACTGGATAATACATACAGTCCAGAGGAGAGACCATATCAGTACTGGATAAAACATACAGTCCAGAGGAGAGGAGGAGAGGCCATATCAGTACTGGATAATACATACAGTCCAGAGGAGAGACCATATCAGTACTGGATAATACATACAGTCCAGAGGAGAGACCATATCAGTACTGGATAATACATACAGTCCAGAGGAGAGGCCATATCAGTACTGGATAATACATACAGTCCAGAGGAGAGACCATATCAGTACTGGATAAAACATACAGTCCAGAGGAGAGGCCATATCAGTACTGGATAATACATATAGTCCAGAGGAGAGGAGGAGAGGCCATATCAGTACTGGATAATACATACAGTCCAGAGGAGACACCATATCAGTACTGGATAATACATACAGTCCAGAGGAGAGACCATATCAGTACTGGATAATACATACAGTCCAGAGGAGAGACCATATCAGTACTGGATAATACATACAGTCCAGAGGAGAGGAGGAGAGGCCATATCAGTACTGGATAATACATACAGTCCAGAGGAGACACCATATCAGTACTGGATAATACATACAGTCCAGAGGAGAGACCATATCAGTACTGGATAATACATACAGTCCAGATGAGAGACCATATCAGTACTGGATAATACATACAGTCCAGAGGAGAGACCATATCAGTACTGGATAATACATACAGTCCAGGGGAGAGGAGGAGAGGCTATATCAGTACTGGATAATGCATACAGTTCAAAGGAGAGACCATATGAGTACTGGATAATACATACAGTCCAGAGGAGAAAAAATATCAGTACTGGATAATACATACAGTCCAGAGGAGAGACCATATCAGTACTGGATAATACATACAGTCCAGAGGAGAAAAAATATCAGTACTGGATAATACATACAGTCCAGAGGAGAGGAGGAGAGGCTATATCAGTTCTGGATAATACATACAGTCCAGAGGAGAGACCATATCAGTACTGGATAATACATACAGTCCAGGGGAGAGACCATATCAGTACTGGATAATACATACAGTCCAGAGGAGAGGCCATATATGTTCTGGATAATACATACAGTCCAGAGGAGAGACCATATCAGTACTGGATAATACATACAGTCCAGAGGAGAAAAAATATCAGTACTGGATAATACATACAGTCCAGAGGAGAGACCATATCAGTACTGGATAATACATACAGTCCAGAGGAGAGACCATATCAGTACTGGATAATACATACAGTCCAGAGGAGAGACCATATCAGTACTGGATAATACATACAGTCCAGAGGAGAGACCATATCAGTACTGGATAATACATACAGTCCAGAGGAGAGACCATATGAGTACTGTACAATACATACAGTCCAGAGGAGAGACCATATCAGTACTCAATAATACATACAGTCCAGAGGAGAGACCATATGAGTACTGGACAATACATACAGTCCAGAGGAGAGGAGGAGAGACCATATCAGTACTGGATAATACATACAGTCCAGAGGAGAGGCCATATCAGTACTGGATAATACATACAGTCCAGAGGAGAGACCATATCAGTACTGGATAATACATACAGTCCAGAGGAGAGGCCATATCAGTACTGGATAATACATACAGTCCAGAGGAGAGACCATATCAGTACTGGATAAAACATACAGTCCAGAGGAGAGGCCATATCAGTACTGGATAATACATACAGTCCAGAGGAGAGGAGGAGAGGCCATATCAGTACTGGATAATACATACAGTCCAGAGGAGACACCATATCAGTACTGGATAATACATACAGTCCAGAGGAGAGACCATATCAGTACTGGATAATACATACAGTCCAGAGGAGAGACCATATCAGTACTGGATAATACATACAGTCCAGAGGAGAGACCATATCAGTACTGGATAATACATACAGTCCAGGGAGAGGAGGAGAGGCTATATCAGTACTGGATAATGCATACAGTTCAAAGGAGAGACCATATGAGTACTGGATAATACATACAGTCCAGAGGAGAAAAATATCAGTACTGGATAATACATACAGTCCAGAGGAGAGAGACCATATCAGTACTGGATAATACATACAGTCCAGAGGAGAGACCATATCAGTACTGGATAATACATACAGTCCAGAGGAGAGAAAAATATCAGTACTGGATAATACATACAGTCCAGAGGAGAGGAGGAGAGGCTATATCAGTACTGGATAATACATACAGTTCAAAGGAGAGACCATATCAGTACTGGATAATACATACAGTCCAGGGGAGAGACCATATCAGTACTGGATAATACATACAGTCCAGAGGAGAGGCCATATCATGTTCTGGATAATACATACAGTCCAGAGGAGAGACCATATCAGTACTGGATAATACATACAGTCCAGAGGAGAAAAAATATCAGTACTGGATAATACATACAGTCCAGAGGAGAGACCATATCAGTACTGGATAATACATACAGTCCAGAGGAGAGACCATATCAGTACTGGATAATACATACAGTCCAGAGGAGAGACCATATCAGTACTGGATAATACATACAGTCCAGAGGAGAAAAATATCAGTACTGGATAATACATACAGTCCAGAGGAGAGACCATATCAGTACTGGATAATACATACAGTCCAGAGGAGAGACCATATCAGTACTGGATAATACATACAGTCCAGATGAGAGGAGGAGAGGCCATATCAGTACTGGATAATACATACAGTCCAGAGGAGAGACCATATCAGTACTGGATAATACATACAGTCCAGAGGAGAGACCATATCAGTACTGGATAATACATACAGTCCAGGGGAGAGACCATATCAGTACTGGATAATACATACAGTCCAGAGGAGAGGAGGAGAGGCCATATCAGTACTGGATAATACATACAGTCCAGAGGAGAGACCATATCAGTACTGGATAATACATACAGTCCAGAGGAGAGACCATATCAGTACTGGATAATACATACAGTCCAGAGGAGAGACCATATCAGTACTGGATAATACATACAGTCCAGAGGAGAGGAGGAGAGGCCATATCAGTACTGGATAATACATACAGTCCAGAGGAGAGACCATATCAGTACTGGATAATACATACAGTCCAGAGGAGAGACCATATCAGTACTGGATAATACATACAGTCCAGAGGAGAGACCATATCAGTACTGGATAATACATACAGTCCAGAGGAGAGACCATATGAGTACTGTACAATACATACAGTCCAGAGGAGAGACCATATCAGTACTCAATAATACATACAGTCCAGAGGAGAGACCATATGAGTACTGGACAATACATACAGTCCAGAGGAGAGGAGGAGAGGCCATATCAGTACTGGATAATACATACAGTCCAGAGGAGAGGCCATATCAGTACTGGATAATACATACAGTCCAGAGGAGAGACCATATCAGTACTGGATAAAACATACAGTCCAGAGGAGAGACCATATCAGTACTGAATAATACATATAGTCCAGAGGAGAGGAGGAGAGACCATATCAGTACTGGATAATACATACAGTCCAGAGGAGAGACCATATCAGTACTGGATAATACATACAGTCCAGAGGAGAGACCATATCAGTACTGGATAATACATACAGTCCAGAGGAGAGGAGGAGAGGCCATATCAGTACTGGATAATACATACAGTCCAGAGGAGAGCCATATCAGTACTGGATAATACATACAGTCCAGAGGAGACACCATATCAGTACTGGATAATACATACAGTCCAGAGGAGAGACCATATCAGTACTGGATAAAACATACAGTCCAGAGGAGAGGCCATATCAGTACTGGATAATACATACAGTCCAGAGGAGAGAGGAGAGGCCATATCAGTACTGGATAATACATACAGTCCATATCAGTACTGGATAATACATACAGTCCAGAGGAGAGACCATATCAGTACTGGATAATACATACAGTCCAGAGGAGAGACCATATCAGTACTGGATAATACATACAGTCCAGAGGAGAGACCATATCAGTACTGGATAATACATACAGTCCAGGGGAGAGGAGGAGAGGCTATATCAGTACTGGATAATGCATACAGTTCAAAGGAGAGACCATATGAGTACTGGATAATACATACAGTCCAGAGGAGAAAAAATATCAGTACTGGATAATACATACAGTCCAGAGGAGAGACCATATCAGTACTGGATAATACATACAGTCCAGAGGAGAGACCATATCAGTACTGGATAATACATACAGTCCAGATGAGAGACCATATCAGTACTGGATAATACATACAGTCCAGAGGAGAGACCATATCAGTACTGGATAATACATACAGTCCAGGGGAGAGGAGGAGAGGCTATATCAGTACTGGATAATGCATACAGTTCAAAGGAGAGACCATATAAGTACTGGATAATACATACAGTCCAGAGGAGAAAAAATATCAGTACTGGATAATACATACAGTCCAGAGGAGAGACCATATCAGTACTGGATAATACATACAGTCCAGAGGAGAAAAATATCAGTACTGGATAATACATACAGTCCAGAGGAGAGGAGGGAGGCTATATCAGTACTGGATAATGCATACAGTTCAAAGGAGAGACCATATCAGTACTGGATAATACATACAGTCCAGGGAGAGACCATATCAGTACTGGATAATACATACAGTCCAGAGGAGAGGCCATATATGTTCTGGATAATACATACAGTCCAGAGGAGAGACCATATCAGTACTGGATAATACATACAGTCCAGAGGAGAAAAAATATCAGTACTGGATACTACATACAGTCCAGAGGAGAGACCATATCAGTACTGGATAATACATACAGTCCAGGGGAGAGACCATATCAGTACTGGATAATACATACAGTCCAGAGGAGAGACCATATCAGTACTGGATAATACATACAGTCCAGAGGAGAGACCATATCAGTACTGGATAATACATACAGTCCAGAGGAGAGACCATATCAGTACTGGATAATACATACAGTCCAGAGGAGAGACCATATGAGTACTGTACAATACATACAGTCCAGAGGAGAGACCATATCAGTACTCAATAATACATACAGTCCAGAGGAGAGACCATATGAGTACTGGACAATACATACAGTCCAGAGGAGAGGAGGAGAGACCATATCAGTACTGGATAATACATACAGTCCAGAGGAGAGGCCATATCAGTACTGGATAATACATACAGTCCAGAGGAGAGACCATATCAGTACTGGATAATACATACAGTCCAGAGGAGAGGCCATATCAGTACTGGATAATACATACAGTCCAGAGGAGAGACCATATCAGTACTGGATAAAACATACAGTCCAGAGGAGAGGCCATATCAGTACTGGATAATACATACAGTCCAGAGGAGAGGAGGAGAGGCCATATCAGTACTGGATAATACATACAGTCCAGAGGAGACACCATATCAGTACTGGATAATACATACAGTCCAGAGGAGAGACCATATCAGTACTGGATAATACATACAGTCCAGATGAGAGACCATATCAGTACTGGATAATACATACAGTCCAGAGGAGAGACCATATCAGTACTGGATAATACATACAGTCCAGGGAGAGGAGGAGAGGCTATATCAGTACTGGATAATGCATACAGTTCAAAGGAGAGACCATATGAGTACTGGATAATACATACAGTCCAGAGGAGAAAAAATATCAGTACTGGATAATACATACAGTCCAGAGGAGAGACCATATCAGTACTGGATAATACATACAGTCCAGAGGAGAGACCATATCAGTACTGGATAATACATACAGTCCAGAGGAGAAAAAATATCAGTACTGGATAATACATACAGTCCAGAGGAGAGGAGGAGAGGCTATATCAGTACTGGATAATGCATACAGTTCAAAGGAGAGACCATATCAGTACTGGATAATACATACAGTCCAGGGGAGAGACCATATCAGTACTGGATAATACATACAGTCCAGAGGAGAGGCCATATATGTTCTGGATAATACATACAGTCCAGAGGAGAGACCATATCAGTACTGGATAATACATACAGTCCAGAGGAGAAAAAATATCAGTACTGGATACTACATACAGTCCAGAGGAGAGACCATATCAGTACTGGATAATACATACAGTCCAGGGGAGAGACCATATCAGTACTGGATAATACATACAGTCCAGAGGAGAGACCATATCAGTACTGGATAATACATACAGTCCAGAGGAGAAAAAATATCAGTACTGGATAATACATACAGTCCAGAGGAGAGACCATATCAGTACTGGATAATACATACAGTCCAGAGGAGAGACCATATCAGTACTAGATAATACATACAGTCCAGATGAGAGGAGGAGAGGCCATATCAGTACTGGATAATACATACAGTCCAGAGGAGAGACCATATCAGTACTGGATAATACATACAGTCCAGAGGAGAGACCATATCAGTACTGGATAATACATACAGTCCAGGGGAGAGACCATATCAGTACTGGATAATACATACAGTCCAGAGGAGAGGAGGAGAGGCCATATCAGTACTGGATAATACATACAGTCCAGAGGAGAGACCATATCAGTACTGGATAATACATACAGTCCAGAGGAGAGACCATATCAGTACTGGATAATACATACAGTCCAGAGGAGAGACCATATCAGTACTGGATAATACATACAGTCCAGAGGAGAGACCATATCAGTACTGGATAATACATACAGTCCAGAGGAGAGACCATATCAGTACTGGATAATACATACAGTCCAGAGGAGAGACCATATCAGTACTGGATAATACATACAGTCCAGAGGAGAGACCATATCAGTACTGGATAATACATACAGTCCAGAGGAGAGACCATATCAGTACTGGATAATACATACAGTCCAGAGGAGAGACCATATCAGTACTGGATAATACATACAGTCCAGAGGAGAGACCATATCAGTACTGGATAATACATACAGTCCAGAGGAGAGACCATATCAGTACTGGATAATACATACAGTCCAGAGGAGAGACCATCAGTACTGGATAATACATACAGTCCAGAGGAGAGACCATATCAGTACTGGATAATACATACAGTCCAGAGGAGACACCATATCAGTACTGTACAATACATACAGTCCAGAGGAGAGACCATATCAGTACTCAATAATACATACAGTCCAGAGGAGAGACCATATCAGTACTGGATAATACATACAGTCCAGAGAGAGGAGAGACCATATCAGTACTGGATAATACATACAGTCCAGAGGAGAGACCATATCAGTACTGGATAATACATACAGTCCAGAGGAGAGACCATATCAGTACTGGATAAAACATACAGTCCAGAGGAGAGACCATATCAGTACTGGATAATACATACAGTCCAGAGGAGAGACCATATCAGTACTGGATAATACATACAGTCCAGAGGAGAGACCATATCAGTACTGGATAATACATACAGTCCAGAGGAGAGACCATATCAGTACTGGATAATACATACAGTCCAGAGGAGAGGAGGAGAGGCCATATCAGTACTGGATAATACATACAGTCCAGAGGAGAGGCCATATCAGTACTGGATAATACATACAGTCCAGAGGAGACACCATATCAGTACTGGATAATACATACAGTCCAGAGGAGAGACCATATCAGTACTGGATAATACATACAGTCCAGATGAGAGACCATATCAGTACTGGATAATACATACAGTCCAGAGGAGAGACCATATCAGTACTGGATAATACATACAGTCCAGGGGAGAGGAGGAGAGGCTATATCAGTACTGGATAATGCATACAGTTCAAAGGAGAGACCATATGAGTACTGGATAATACATACAGTCCAGAGGAGAAAAATATCAGTACTGGATAATACATACAGTCCAGAGGAGAGACCATATCAGTACTGGATAATACATACAGTCCAGAGGAGAGACCATATCAGTACTGGATAATACATACAGTCCAGAGGAGAAAAATATCAGTACTGGATAATACATACAGTCCAGAGGAGAGGAGGAGAGGCTATATCAGTACTGGATAATGCATACAGTTCAAAGGAGAGACCATATCAGTACTGGATAATACATACAGTCCAGGGGAGACCATATCAGTACTGGATAATACATACAGTCCAGAGGAGAGGCCATATATGTTCTGGATAATACATACAGTCCAGAGGAGAGACCATATCAGTACTGGATAATACATACAGTCCAGAGGAGAAAAATATCAGTACTGGATACTACATACAGTCCAGAGGAGAGACCATATCAGTACTGGATAATACATACAGTCCAGGGAGAGACCATATCAGTACTGGATAATACATACAGTCCAGAGGAGAGACCATATCAGTACTGGATAATACATACAGTCCAGAGGAGAAAAAATATCAGTACTGGATAATACATACAGTCCAGAGGAGAGACCATATCAGTACTGGATAATACATACAGTCCAGAGGAGAGACCATATCAGTACTAGATAATACATACAGTCCAGATGAGAGGAGGAGAGGCCATATCAGTACTGGATAATACATACAGTCCAGAGGAGAGACCATATCAGTACTGGATAATACATACAGTCCAGAGGAGAGGAGGAGAGGCCATATCAGTACTGGATAATACATACAGTCCAGAGGAGAGACCATATCAGTACTGGATAATACATACAGTCCAGAGGAGAGACCATATCAGTACTGGATAATACATACAGTCCAGAGGAGAGACCATATCAGTACTGGATAATACATACAGTCCAGAGGAGAGGAGGAGAGGCCATATCAGTACTGGATAATACATACAGTCCAGAGGAGAGACCATATCAGTACTGGATAATACATACAGTCCAGAGGAGAGACCATATCAGTACTGGATAATACATACAGTCCAGAGGAGAGACCATATCAGTACTGGATAATACATACAGTCCAGAGGAGAGACCATATCAGTACTCAATAATACATACAGTCCAGAGGAGAGACCATATGAGTACTGGACAATACATACAGTCCAGAGGAGAGGAGGAGAGGCCATATCAGTACTGGATAATACATACAGTCCAGAGGAGAGGCCATATCAGTACTGGATAATACATACAGTCCAGAGGAGAGACCATATCAGTACTGGATAAAACATACAGTCCAGAGGAGAGACCATATCAGTACTGAATAATACATATAGTCCAGAGGAGAGGAGGAGAGACCATATCAGTACTGGATAATACATACAGTCCAGAGGAGAGACCATATCAGTAATGGATAATACATACAGTCCAGAGGAGAGACCATATCAGTACTGGATAATACATACAGTCCAGAGGAGAGGAGGAGAGGCCATATCAGTACTGGATAATACATACAGTCCAGAGGAGAGGCCATATCAGTACTGGATAATACATACAGTCCAGAGGAGACACCATATCAGTACTGGATAATACATACAGTCCAGAGGAGAGACCATATCAGTACTGGATAATACATACAGTCCAGAGGAGAGGCCATATCAGTACTGGATAATACATACAGTCCAGAGGAGAGGAGGAGAGGCCATATCAGTACTGGATAATACATACAGTCCAGAGGAGAGACCATATCAGTACTGGATAATACATACAGTCCAGATGAGAGACCATATCAGTACTGGATAATACATACAGTCCAGAGGAGAGGAGGAGAGGCTATATCAGTACTGGATAATGCATACAGTTCAAAGGAGAGACCATATGAGTACTGGATAATACATACAGTCCAGAGGAGAAAAAATATCAGTACTGGATAATACATACAGTCCAGAGGAGAGGAGGAGAGGCTATATCAGTACTGGATAATGCATACAGTTCAAAGGAGAGACCATATCAGTACTGGATAATACATACAGTCCAGGGGAGAGACCATATCAGTACTGGATAATACATACAGTCCAGAGGAGAGGCCATATATGTTCTGGATAATACATACAGTCCAGAGGAGAGACCATATCAGTACTGGATAATACATACAGTCCAGAGGAGAAAAAATATCAGTACTGGATACTACATACAGTCCAGAGGAGAGACCATATCAGTACTGGATAATACATACAGTCCAGGGGAGAGACCATATCAGTACTGGATAATACATACAGTCCAGAGGAGAGACCATATCAGTACTGGATAATACATACAGTCCAGAGGAGAGACCATATCAGTACTGGATAATACATACAGTCCAGAGGAGAGACCATATGAGTACTGTACAATACATACAGTCCAGAGGAGAGACCATATCAGTACTCAATAATACATACAGTCCAGAGGAGAGACCATATGAGTACTGGACAATACATACAGTCCAGAGGAGAGGAGGAGAGACCATATCAGTACTGGATAATACATACAGTCCAGAGGAGAGGCCATATCAGTACTGGATAATACATACAGTCCAGAGGAGAGACCATATCAGTACTGGATAATACATACAGTCCAGAGGAGAGGCCATATCAGTACTGGATAATACATACAGTCCAGAGGAGAGACCATATCAGTACTGGATAAAACATACAGTCCAGAGGAGAGGCCATATCAGTACTGGATAATACATACAGTCCAGAGGAGAGGAGGAGAGGCCATATCAGTACTGGATAATACATACAGTCCAGAGGAGACACCATATCAGTACTGGATAATACATACAGTCCAGAGGAGAGACCATATCAGTACTGGATAATACATACAGTCCAGAGGAGAGGAGGAGAGGCCATATCAGTACTGGATAATACATACAGTCCAGAGGAGACACCATATCAGTACTGGATAATACATACAGTCCAGAGGAGAGACCATATCAGTACTGGATAATACCTACAGTCCAGATGAGAGACCATATCAGTACTGGATAATACATACAGTCCAGAGGAGAGACCATATCAGTACTGGATAATACATACAGTCCAGGGGAGAGGAGGAGAGGCTATATCAGTACTGGATAATGCATACAGTTCAAAGGAGAGACCATATGAGTACTGGATAATACATACAGTCCAGAGGAGAAAAAATATCAGTACTGGATAATACATACAGTCCAGAGGAGAGACCATATCAGTACTGGATAATACATACAGTCCAGAGGAGAGACCATATCAGTACTGGATAATACATACAGTCCAGAGGAGAAAAAATATCAGTACTGGATAATACATACAGTCCAGAGGAGAGGAGGAGAGGCTATATCAGTACTGGATAATGCATACAGTTCAAAGGAGAGACCATATCAGTACTGGATAATACATACAGTCCAGGGGAGAGACCATATCAGTACTGGATAATACATACAGTCCAGAGGAGAGGCCATATATGTTCTGGATAATACATACAGTCCAGAGGAGAGACCATATCAGTACTGGATAATACATACAGTCCAGAGGAGAAAAAATATCAGTACTGGATACTACATACAGTCCAGAGGAGAGACCATATCAGTACTGGATAATACATACAGTCCAGAGGAGAGACCATATCAGTACTGGATAATACATACAGTCCAGAGGAGAGACCATATGAGTACTGTACAATACATACAGTCCAGAGGAGAGACCATATCAGTACTCAATAATACATACAGTCCAGAGGAGAGACCATATGAGTACTGGACAAACATACAGTCCAGAGGAGAGGAGGAGAGACCATATCAGTACTGGATAATACATACAGTCCAGAGGAGAGGCCATATCAGTACTGGATAATACATACAGTCCAGAGGAGAGACCATATCAGTACTGGATAAAACATACAGTCCAGAGGAGAGGCCATATCAGTACTGGATAATACATACAGTCCAGAGGAGAGACCATATCAGTACTGGATAAAACATACAGTCCAGAGGAGAGACCATATCAGTACTGAATAATACATATAGTCCAGAGGAGAGGAGGAGAGACCATATCAGTACTGGATAATACATACAGTCCAGAGGAGAGACCATATCAGTAATGGATAATACATACAGTCCAGAGGAGAGACCATATCAGTACTGGATAATACATACAGTCCAGAGGAGAGGAGGAGAGGCCATATCAGTACTGGATAATACATACAGTCCAGAGGAGAGGAGGAGAGGCCATATCAGTACTGGATAATACATACAGTCCAGAGGAGACACCATATCAGTACTGGATAATACATACAGTCCAGAGGAGAGACCATATCAGTACTGGATAATACATACAGTCCAGAGGAGAGGCCATATCAGTACTGGATAATACATACAGTCCAGAGGAGAGGAGGAGAGGCCATATCAGTACTGGATAATACATACAGTCCAGAGGAGAGACCATATGAGTACTGGATAATACATACAGTCCAGAGGAGAAAAAATATCAGTACTGGATAATACATACAGTCCAGAGGAGAGACCATATCAGTACTGGATAATACATACAGTCCAGAGGAGAGACCATATCAGTACTGGATAATACATACAGTCCAGAGGAGAAAAAATATCAGTACTGGATAATACATACAGTCCAGAGGAGAGGAGGAGAGGCTATATCAGTACTGGATAATGCATACAGTTCAAAGGAGAGACCATATCAGTACTGGATAATACATACAGTCCAGGGGAGAGACCATATCAGTACTGGATAATACATACAGTCCAGAGGAGAGGCCATATATGTTCTGGATAATACATACAGTCCAGAGGAGAGACCATATCAGTACTGGATAATACATACAGTCCAGAGGAGAAAAAATATCAGTACTGGATACTACATACAGTCCAGAGGAGAGACCATATCAGTACTGGATAATACATACAGTCCAGGGGAGAGACCATATCAGTACTGGATAATACATACAGTCCAGAGGAGAGACCATATCAGTACTGGATAATACATACAGTCCAGAGGAGAGACCATATCAGTACTGGATAATACATACAGTCCAGAGGAGAGACCATATCAGTACTGGATAATACATACAGTCCAGAGGAGAGAACATATCAGTACTGGATAATACATACAGTCCAGATGAGAGACCATATGAGTACTGTACAATACATACAGTCCAGAGGAGAGACCATATCAGTACTCAATAATACATACAGTCCAGAGGAGAGACCATATGAGTACTGGACAATACATACAGTCCAGAGGAGAGGAGGAGAGACCATATCAGTACTGGATAATACATACAGTCCAGAGGAGAGGCCATATCAGTACTGGATAATACATACAGTCCAGAGGAGAGACCATATCAGTACTGGATAATACATACAGTCCAGAGGAGAGGCCATATCAGTACTGGATAATACATACAGTCCAGAGGAGAGACCATATCAGTACTGGATAAAACATACAGTCCAGAGGAGAGGCCATATCAGTACTGGATAATACATACAGTCCAGAGGAGAGGAGGAGAGGCCATATCAGTACTGGATAATACATACAGTCCAGAGGAGACACCATATCAGTACTGGATAATACATACAGTCCAGAGGAGAGACCATATCAGTACTGGATAATACATACAGTCCAGAGGAGAGGCCATATCAGTACTGGATAATACATACAGTCCAGAGGAGAGGAGGAGAGGCCATATCAGTACTGGATAATACATACAGTCCAGAGGAGACACCATATCAGTACTGGATAATACATACAGTCCAGAGGAGAGACCATATCAGTACTGGATAATACATACAGTCCAGATGAGAGACCATATCAGTACTGGATAATACATACAGTCCAGAGGAGAGACCATATCAGTACTGGATAATACATACAGTCCAGGGGAGAGGAGGAGAGGCTATATCAGTACTGGATAATGCATACAGTTCAAAGGAGAGACCATATGAGTACTGGATAATACATACAGTCCAGAGGAGAAAAAATATCAGTACTGGATAATACATACAGTCCAGAGGAGAGACCATATCAGTACTGGATAATACATACAGTCCAGAGGAGAGACCATATCAGTACTGGATAATACATACAGTCCAGAGGAGAAAAAATATCAGTACTGGATAATACATACAGTCCAGAGGAGAGGAGGAGAGGCTATATCAGTACTGGATAATGCATACAGTTCAAAGGAGAGACCATATCAGTACTGGATAATACATACAGTCCAGGGGAGAGACCATATCAGTACTGGATAATACATACAGTCCAGAGGAGAGGCCATATATGTTCTGGATAATACATACAGTCCAGAGGAGAGACCATATCAGTACTGGATAATACATACAGTCCAGAGGAGAAAAAATATCAGTACTGGATACTACATACAGTCCAGAGGAGAGACCATATCAGTACTGGATAATACATACAGTCCAGAGGAGAGACCATATCAGTACTGGATAATACATATAGTCCAGAGGAGAGACCATATCAGTACTGGATAATACATACAGTCCAGAGGAGAGACCATATTAGTACTGGATAATACATACAGTCCAGAGGAGAGACCATATCAGTACTGGATAATACATACAGTCCAGGGGAGAGACCATATCAGTACTGGATAATACATACAGTCCAGAGGAGAGGAGGAGAGGCCATATCAGTACTGGATAATACATACAGTCCAGAGGAGAGACCATATCAGTACTGGATAATACATACAGTCCAGAGGAGAGACCATATCAGTACTGGATAATACATACAGTCCAGAGGAGAGACCATATCAGTACTGGATAATACATACAGTCCAGAGGAGAGGAGGAGAGGCCATATCAGTACTGGATAATACATACAGACCAGAGGAGAGACCATATCAGTACTGGATAATACATACAGTCCAGAGGAGAGACCATATCAGTACTGGATAATACATACAGTCCAGAGGAGAGACCATATCAGTACTGGATAATACATACAGTCCAGAGGAGAGACCATATCAGTACTGGATAATACATACAGTCCAGAGGAGAGACCATATCAGTACTGGATAATACATACAGTCCAGAGGAGAAAAAATATCAGTACTGGATAATACATACAGTCCAGAGGAGAGGAGGAGAGGCTATATCAGTACTGGATAATGCATACAGTTCAAAGGAGAGACCATATCAGTACTGGATAATACATACAGTCCAGGGGAGAGACCATATCAGTACTGGATAATACATACAGTCCAGAGGAGAGGCCATATATGTTCTGGATAATACATACAGTCCAGAGGAGAGACCATATCAGTACTGGATAATACATACAGTCCAGAGGAGAAAAAATATCAGTACTGGATACTACATACAGTCCAGAGGAGAGACCATATCAGTACTGGATAATACATACAGTCCAGAGGAGAGACCATATCAGTACTAGATAATACATACAGTCCAGATGAGAGGAGGAGAGGCCATATCAGTACTGGATAATACATACAGTCCAGAGGAGAGACCATATTAGTACTGGATAATACATACAGTCCAGAGGAGAGACCATATCAGTACTGGATAATACATACAGTCCAGGGGAGAGACCATATCAGTACTGGATAATACATACAGTCCAGAGGAGAGGAGGAGAGGCCATATCAGTACTGGATAATACATACAGTCCAGAGGAGAGACCATATCAGTACTGGATAATACATACAGTCCAGAGGAGAGACCATATCAGTACTGGATAATACATACAGTCCAGAGGAGAGACCATATCAGTACTGGATAATACATACAGTCCAGAGGAGAGGAGGAGAGGCCATATCAGTACTGGATAATACATACAGTCCAGAGGAGAGACCATATCAGTACTGGATAATACATACAGTCCAGAGGAGAGACCATATCAGTACTGGATAATACATACAGTCCAGAGGAGAGACCATATCAGTACTGGATAATACATACAGTCCAGAGGAGAGACCATATCAGTACTGGATAATACATACAGTCCAGATGAGAGACCATATGAGTACTGTACAATACATACAGTCCAGAGGAGAGACCATATCAGTACTCAATAATACATACAGTCCAGAGGAGAGACCATATGAGTACTGGACAATACATACAGTCCAGAGGAGAGGAGGAGAGACCATATCAGTACTGGATAATACATACAGTCCAGAGGAGAGGCCATATCAGTACTGGATAATACATACAGTCCAGAGGAGAGACCATATCAGTACTGGATAATACATACAGTCCAGAGGAGAGGCCATATCAGTACTGGATAATACATACAGTCCAGAGGAGAGACCATATCAGTACTGGATAAAACATACAGTCCAGAGGAGAGGCCATATCAGTACTGGATAATACATACAGTCCAGAGGAGAGGAGGAGAGGCCATATCAGTACTGGATAATACATACAGTCCAGAGGAGACACCATATCAGTACTGGATAATACATACAGTCCAGAGGAGAGACCATATCAGTACTGGATAATACATACAGTCCAGAGGAGAGGCCATATCAGTACTGGATAATACATACAGTCCAGAGGAGAGGAGGAGAGGCCATATCAGTACTGGATAATACATACAGTCCAGAGGAGACACCATATCAGTACTGGATAATACATACAGTCCAGAGGAGAGACCATATCAGTACTGGATAATACATACAGTCCAGATGAGAGACCATATCAGTACTGGATAATACATACAGTCCAGAGGAGAGACCATATCAGTACTGGATAATACATACAGTCCAGGGGAGAGGAGGAGAGGCTATATCAGTACTGGATAATGCATACAGTTCAAAGGAGAGACCATATGAGTACTGGATAATACATACAGTCCAGAGGAGAGACCATATCAGTACTGGATAATACATACAGTCCAGAGGAGAAAAAATATCAGTACTGGATAATACATACAGTCCAGAGGAGAGGAGGAGAGGCTATATCAGTACTGGATAATGCATACAGTTCAAAGGAGAGACCATATCAGTACTGGATAATACATACAGTCCAGGGGAGAGACCATATCAGTACTGGATAATACATACAGTCCAGAGGAGAGGCCATATATGTTCTGGATAATACATACAGTCCAGAGGAGAGACCATATCAGTACTGGATAATACATACAGTCCAGAGGAGAAAAAATATCAGTACTGGATACTACATACAGTCCAGAGGAGAGACCATATCAGTACTGGATAATACATACAGTCCAGGGAGAGACCATATCAGTACTGGATAATACATACAGTCCAGAGGAGAGACCATATCAGTACTGGATAATACATACAGTCCAGAGGAGAAAAAATATCAGTACTGGATAATACATACAGTCCAGAGGAGAGACCATATCAGTACTGGATAATACATACAGTCCAGAGGAGAGACCATATCAGTACTAGATAATACATACAGTCCAGATGAGAGGAGGAGAGGCCATATCAGTACTGGATAATACATACAGTCCAGAGGAGAGACCATATCAGTACTGGATAATACATACAGTCCAGAGGAGAGACCATATCAGTACTGGATAATACATACAGTCCAGGGAGAGACCATATCAGTACTGGATAATACATACAGTCCAGAGGAGAGGAGGAGAGGCCATATCAGTACTGGATAATACATACAGTCCAGAGGAGAGACCATATCAGTACTGGATAATACATACAGTCCAGAGGAGAGACCATATCAGTACTGGATAATACATACAGTCCAGAGGAGAGACCATATCAGTACTGGATAATACATACAGTCCAGAGGAGAGGAGGAGAGGCCATATCAGTACTGGATAATACATACAGTCCAGAGGAGAGACCATATCAGTACTGGATAATACATACAGTCCAGAGGAGAGACCATATCAGTACTGGATAATACATACAGTCCAGAGGAGAGACCATATCAGTACTGGATAATACATACAGTCCAGAGGAGAGACCATATGAGTACTGTACAATACATACAGTCCAGAGGAGAGACCATATCAGTACTCAATAATACATACAGTCCAGAGGAGAGACCATATGAGTACTGGACAATACATACAGTCCAGAGGAGAGGAGGAGAGACCATATCAGTACTGGATAATACATACAGTCCAGAGGAGAGGCCATATCAGTACTGGATAATACATACAGTCCAGAGGAGAGACCATATCAGTACTGGATAAAACATACAGTCCAGAGGAGAGGCCATATCAGTACTGGATAATACATACAGTCCAGAGGAGAGACCATATCAGTACTGGATAAAACATACAGTCCAGAGGAGAGACCATATCAGTACTGAATAATACATATAGTCCAGAGGAGAGGAGGAGAGACCATATCAGTACTGGATAATACATACAGTCCAGAGGAGAGACCATATCAGTAATGGATAATACATACAGTCCAGAGGAGAGACCATATCAGTACTGGATAATACATACAGTCCAGAGGAGAGGAGGAGAGGCCATATCAGTACTGGATAATACATACAGTCCAGAGGAGAGACCATATCAGTACTGGATAATACATACAGTCCAGAGGAGAGACCATATCAGTACTGGATAATACATACAGTCCAGGGGAGAGGAGGAGAGGCTATATCAGTACTGGATAATGCATACAGTTCAAAGGAGAGACCATATGAGTACTGGAAAATACATACAGTCCAGAGGAGAGACCATACATGTTCTGGATAATACATACAGTCCAGAGGAGAGACCATATCAGTACTGGATAATACATACAGTCCAGAGGAGAGACCATATCAGTACTGGATAATACATACAGTCCAGGGGAGAGACCATATCAGTACTGGATAATACATACAGTCCAGAGGAGAGGCCATATATGTTCTGGATAATACATACAGTCCAGAGGAGAGACCATATCAGTACTGGATAATACATACAGTCCAGAGGAGAAAAAATATCAGTACTGGATACTACATACAGTCCAGAGGAGAGACCATATCAGTACTGGATAATACATACAGTCCAGGGGAGAGACCATATCAGTACTGGATAATACATACAGTCCAGAGGAGAGACCATATCAGTACTGGATAATACATACAGTCCAGAGGAGAAAACATATCAGTACTGGATAATACATACAGTCCAGAGGAGAGACCATATCAGTACTAGATAATATATACAGTCCAGATGAGAGGAGGAGAGGCCATATCAGTACTGAATAATACATACAGTCCAGAGGAGAGACCATATCAGTACTGGATAATACATACAGTCCAGAGGAGAGACCATATCAGTACTGGATAATACATACAGTCCAGGGGAGAGACCATATCAGTACTGGATAATACATACAGTCCAGAGGAGAGGCCATATATGTTCTGGATAATACATACAGTCCAGAGGAGAGGAGGAGAGGCCATATCAGTACTGGATAATACATACAGTCCAGAGGAGAGACCATATCAGTACTGGATAATACATACAGTCCAGAGGAGAGACCATATCAGTACTGGATAATACATACAGTCCAGAGGAGAGACCATATCAGTACTGGATAATACATACAGTCCAGGGGAGAGACCATATCAGTACTGGATAATACATACAGTCCAGAGGAGAGGCCATATCAGTACTGGATAATACATACAGTCCAGAGGAGAGACCATATCAGTACTGGATAATACATACAGTCCAGAGGAGAGACCATATCAGTACTGGATAATACGTACAGTCCAGAGGAGAGACCATATCAGTACTGGATAATACATACAGTCCAGAGGAGAGACCATATCAGTACTGGATAATACATACAGTCCAGAGGAGAGGAGGAGAGGCCATATCAGTACTGGATAATACATACAGTCCAGAGGAGAGGCCATATCAGTACTGGATAATACATACAGTCCAGAGGAGAGGCCATATCAGTACTGGATAATACATACAGTCCAGAGGAGAGGCCATATCAGTACTGGATAATACATACAGTCCAGAGGAGAGGCCATATCAGTACTGGATAATACATACAGTCCAGAGGAGAGGAGGAGAGACCATATCAGTACTGGATAATACATACAGTCCAGAGGAGAGGCCATATCAGTACTGGATAATACATACAGTCCAGAGGAGAGGCCATATCAGTACTGGATAATACATACAGTCCAGAGGAGAGGCCATATCAGTACTGGATAATACATACAGTCCAGAGGAGAGGAGGAGAGACCATATCAGTACTGGATAATACATACAGTCCAGAGGAGAGGCCATATCAGTACTGGATAATACATACAGTCCAGAGGAGAAAAAATATCAGTACTGGATAATACATACAGTCCAGAGGAGAGACCATATCAGTACTGGATAATACATACAGTCCAGAGGAGAGACCATATCAGTACTGGATAATACATACAGTCCAGAGGAGAAAAAATATCAGTACTGGATAATACATACAGTCCAGAGGAGAGGAGGAGAGGCTATATCAGTACTGGATAATGCATACAGTTCAAAGGAGAGACCATATCAGTACTGGATAATACATACAGTCCAGGGGAGAGACCATATCAGTACTGGATAATACATACAGTCCAGAGGAGAGACCATATCAGTACTGGATAATACATACAGTCCAGAGGAGAGACCATATCAGTACTGGATAATACATACAGTCCAGATGAGAGGAGGAGAGGCCATATCAGTACTGGATAATACATACAGTCCAGAGGAGAGACCATATCAGTACTGGATAATACATACAGTCCAGAGGAGAGACCATATCAGTACTAGATAATACATACAGTCCAGATGAGAGGAGGAGAGGCCATATCAGTACTGGATAATACATACAGTCCAGAGGAGAGACCATATCAGTACTGGATAATACATACAGTCCAGAGGAGAGACCATATCAGTACTGGATAATACATACAGTCCAGAGGAGAGACCATATCAGTACTGGATAATACATACAGTCCAGAGGAGAGGCCATATATGTTCTGGATAATACATACAGTCCAGAGGAGAGGAGGAGAGGCCATATCAGTACTGGATAATACATACAGTCCAGAGGAGAGACCATATCAGTACTGGATAATACATACAGTCCAGAGGAGAGACCATATCAGTACTGGATAATACATACAGTCCAGAGGAGAGACCATATCAGTACTGGATAAAACATACAGTCCAGAGGAGAGGAGGAGAGGCCATATCAGTACTGGATAATACATACAGTCCAGAGGAGAGACCATATCAGTACTGGATAATACATACAGTCCAGAGGAGAGACCATATCAGTACTGGATAAAACATACAGTCCAGAGGAGAGGCCATATCAGTTCTGGATAATACATACAGTCCAGAGGAGGCTGGTTGGCAAAAATATAAGAGGACGGGCTCATTGTAATGGCTGGAATTAAATTAAAGGAAAGGTATCAAACACATCAAACACATGGGCTCAACATTTGTTAGATACCAGTCTAGTTAATCTTTTCCAGCCATTACAATGGACCTGTCCTCTGATATCTCTGTGACATCATATACAATAAGTCTAGTGGCAACTTCTTTCTACTCCTACACTAAGTTTTATGACATTTTATTAGGAAGTTGGATTTGATACCTCTTCTAGCTCAGACAGGAAGTTCAGGTGGTCTCTGCTCTGCAGGCACTTCCTCTTCCTGCGGTGTTTCTGCTTCTTCTCCTGGTGGGACAGGAAGTTGTCCACCACTGCCGCCTGCTCACAGCGACCCCTACTGCCGCGACTGGATGCCTGCAGAACGGCAGACTCCGCAGCCTCAAACCCACACAGGTCAAAGGAGTACCTGCAACACAAAGAAAAACCTGTCAACTGGATGTACAATGTCGATATTGTGGTTTCATACAAACCCCTGGGCAATATTCACTCACTCACTTTCTCCCTCCCTCACTCACTTAACTAGCATCCTATCTCACTCACTCACTCCATAACTTCTAACTAACCATGTAAACTAACAGAGAGATAGATACCTGCGTCGTGTGTTGGTCCCCTTCTCTGTCTGGTCAGAGGTGCTGTTGTTGTCTGTCCCTATGCCGCTGTCGCTGGGAATAGTCTCCTCGCTGTGTGATTCACTGATGGGTGACAGCGTCACCTCCTTGATGGACGCCGCCCCCTCAGATAGGTGGGACGGGGAGTTGGCCAGGAGGCGCGGGGGAGAGAGCTTCCAGCCGGCCCCCAGTAGCCCCCTGCCTGGGGGTTTAGAGGGCAGGGCACTGATGGGCTGCAGGCTGGGCATGGTGGTGTCAGAGTGGAGGCCGTGAGGACTGGGGTGGCACAGAGAGGACAGGGTGTGGGGTCTGAGGAGGAGGGTACTGGAGCTGAGAGGGGGGGGGGAAGGCACTAGGAGTCTGTTGTACAGGCTGGACATGGAGGCAGGCACAGGGGGCTTGGTCCCCCCACCTCTGGGGGGAAGGGTTTGGGTGTCAGAGTGCGGCTTCCTCCCCCTCTTCTTCCCGATGTAGATGGTTCCTCTTTTACTGACGTTGATCTGCTTTCCCAGACGAGCCTCAATGGTAGAGGCCATGACCGTCATGGCGGAAGAGACCGGAGCCGAGGCGGACTTCAGCGCCAGGCTGCCATGTTGGCTGGAGCATGATAGGATCTCATTCAGGATGCTCTGCACCTTCCCCAGCTTCAACCTCTTCACCGGCCTGACATGGGCACCCTCACCACGCTTCAGTTTCAACTCATTAATATTGGGGCTAGTGGAACCAGATGCGATTTGGGATAGTGTGGTCTTTCTCCTACGGCTGAGCCCAGCAGGGCTGTCCCGGGCCAGAGGGCTCAGGGGGGAGGTGGAGGTGCCCTCGTGGATGGTTTCCACAGTGAGCAGGGGTTGTTTTTTGGGACGACCTCGTTTGCGCTTGGCGGGGGTGTGGACAGTCAGACTGTCTGTGTTGGTGTACAGGGGGCTGGAGGGGGTGATGGGGAAGGCAGAGGGGGGCTCACACATAGTTGACAGGGGGCTGCGGCCACTCTCCCTCTGGACTAGGTTGGGGAGGCTTCGGGACTTCAGGTAGGACCACCGGTCCTTGGTCTTGGGGAGGCTGGGGCTGGGGTTAGGGCTGGGTTTTAGGCTAGTGTTGGGGTTAAGGTTAAATATGGGGCTTAGTTTGGGCGATCTAGGGTTAGGGTTGAGAGTGGATCTTGAACTAGGGATATGGTTGGGGTTAGGGCTAGGCAGTCTGGGGCTAGGGTTAGGATCAGGGTGTTTGTGGGGATCTGTGGCTGATCTAGGATGGCCAACTGGGTTCTTCCTCATCCAGCTCTGGATCATGGCTGATTCCATGTTGGCCCCACTCATCACCCTCACTCCTTTCTCCTCTCTCTCACCTATCTCTGTTCTCTCTCCTATCTCTGTTCTCTCTCCCTTATCTGCTCTTTCTTCTTTCTCCCCTCTCTCTCCTCTGTCCCCGTCTGCCTCAAGCTGGCTACCCTCCTCACTCCGTCCTGACCGAGATTCACTCCTGTGGGAGTCCGTCTTGTTGCCTTCCATCTTGTGGGCCGCTTTGGGCTCTGGAGGGCCTGATTTGCTCCTCTCTGTGATGTCAGTGCCCTGCAGCTGTTCTGATTGGTCTTTCTGGGTGAGTGACTCCTGGAGACACCGCCTTCTCCTCCTTTTCCTCCCTATTCCCTCCTCCATCAGCTCAGGAGCACCAAGCATTGGCATCTCCCTCTCCTCCTCTTTTCTTGTCCTCCCTATGCCCTCCCTCTCCTCCTCCTTTCTTGTCCTCCCTATGCTCTCTCTCACCTCCTCTTTTCTTGTCCTCCCTATGCTCTCCCTCTCCTCCTCCTTTCTTGTCCTCCCTATGCTCTCCCTCTCCTCCTCCTTTCTTGTCCTCCCTATGCTCTCTCTCTCCTCCTCCTTTCTTGTCCTCCCTATGCTCTCCCTCTCCTCCTCCTTTCTTGTCCTCCCTATGCTCTCCCTCTCCTCCTCCTTTCTTGTCCTCCCTATGCTCTCCCTCTCCTCCTCCTGTCTTGTCCTCCCTATGCTCTCCCTCTCCTCCTCCTTTCTTGTCCTCCCTATGCTCTCCCTCTCCTCCTCCTTTCTTGTCCTCCCTATGCTCTCCCTCTCCTCCTCCTGTCTTGTCCTCCCTATGCTCTCCCTCTCCTCCTCCTTTCTTGTCCTCCCTATGCTCTCCCTCTCCTCCTCATTTCTTGTCCTCCCTATGCTCTCCCTCTCCTCCTCCTTTCTTGTCCTCCCTATGCTCTCCCTCTCCTCCTCCTTTCTTGTCCTCCCTATGCTCTCTCTCTCCTCCTCCTTTCTTGTCCTCTCTATGCTCTCCCTCTCCTCCTCCTTTCTTGTCCTCCCTATGCTCTCCCTCTCCTCCTTTCTTGTTCTCCCTATGCTCTCCCTCTCCTCCTCCTTTCCTGTCCTCCCTATGCTCTCCCTCTCCTCCTCCTTTCTTGTCCTCCCTATGCTCTCCCTCTCCTCCTCCTTTCTTGTCCTCCCTATGCTCTCCCTCTCCTCCTCCTTTCTTGTCCTCCCTATGCTCTCCCTCTCCTCCTCCTTTCTTGTCCTCCCTATGCTCTCCCTCTCTTCTCTCTCCAGCTCAGGGGTCTCCTCCCTCCTGTACTTCTGTCTTTCATCCAGAACTATCAGACTCTCCAGATCTTTCTCTGCCATCCTCCCCCATGGCAATTCAGCATTGTGGGTATTACCCAGAGTCCTCTGGGGGTCCTTCCTGCCGTACTTCCTCTTGATGTTTCCAAACAGCTGCTCACTGACCTCCTGTAATCCCCGTCCTCTGGAGAGAGAGGTTAGGTTCAGAATGCTGGCGTCCGTTACTACGGGCAACACGGGATCAGGGCTCAGGGGTCGCTGGGGAGAGGGGCTGAAAGAGCGAGGGGAGGGGCTTTCTGGGACTCTCTTCATTGGAGGTTTGAGGAAGGAAGGGGCCAGATCAGAGAGAGGGCTCCTATTGGCTCCCGCTGGTTCTCTGCTGGGCTCAGTATGCACTGGATTGGCTGGGGATGCGGAGGGAGGCGTGGCCCAGGCTGGACTGTGTGTATGTTGGTGAGTGAGTTGTGGTGGCTGTGTGTGTTGCTGTTGGGGTTGGTGTGTGAGTGTGTGTGGGGGCAGTGGTGTGGTGTGTAGGATAGAGGGCTTGGACTGGTGTTTCGGGGGGGTGACATCCCCAAGTAGTTGCAGTAGCCCTCCCTCTTTAGGTTCTGCTGCTCTGAAGGGTCTCTCATAGGTCTGAAGATAGAAACACAAAGAAGAGAATGGAGAAACATCAACATATGTGACAGCATGTTTAAGCATTTTGACAACAATGTGGTAAAGATGTTCCATGCTGAGAGAGAGAGACAGAGCGAGAGAGAGAGAGAGAAAGAGAGAGAGAGAGAGAGAAAGAGAGAAAAAGAGACAGAGAGAGAGAGAGAGAGAGAGAGAGAGAGACAGAAAGAGACTTTTGACTTTTGGTCTTTCTTTATTGAAACATTCTCAATTCATTTAAAACTCACCCCCCACTCCTAAAATAAAAAAATAAAAATATATCCTGTACAAATCACCATACACAAAAAAACTCTCCTACAACCGTATATCCAAAACATCTTCCCCAGCAATACAGACAGCCCCCCCAACACACCATATCTCCTCAAACATCTCCACACATTTGATCATTTTATAGAACTCAAACTCAACCCTAAGGCGCGCAGAGACCATCCCATTAAACAGTAGTAAAGGGTCTGTTATCCCCCCACCTTTGACCCTGTTCCTCCTTGTTAGCCAAATAGCTAACTTTGCCTGAGCAAACAGAAAATTCAACAAAACACATTTTTCTTTCTCCTTACTCGAATACCTGTATCCCATTATAAACATCCCAACAGCAAAAACCACCCCCAACCTGTCACACAGACATTCCAACAGAGACATTAATGGCATTAACCTGGTGCACACAGAAAACACATGAATTACAGTTTCTTTCATTTGACAGAAAGGACACCCCTGCCCAATTCCCGGATCAACCCGTGCCAACCAGCTGTTAGTGGCCAGGGCTCTATGAAGAACCCTCCACTGGAGGTCCCCTGACCTCTTTGGTACTGGGGGTTTGTAGAGCGCCCTCCATCTAAAACCCACCATACTCTCCGCCCCACATACCCCCTGCCACTGATGTGCCTTCACTCCTGTTAGGCTTCTAATGCTCCTAACCTTAACACAGAGGTTGTAGAGGGCTTTACCTCCCACCCCTCAAACTCCCCAGGCTCGGAGTGTTAAAATCTAACAAGTCCTCCAGACCCCCTTGCCAGTCTCCAGTCTCTGCCGTCACCTGCAGTGGCGGGAACATTGGTGGCCCCTCTCCCTTTGGCCTCTCAAACACCCCCTTACCGGCTCAGACAGTGCCTCCTGGACCTCCTCCAGGAATCTCTCCAGCAGCCTAAGAGACGTTATTCCTGTTTGTTGCGCCAAGACCTCCGGGGTTTTCCACCCCTCCTCTCCCAGCAGTCTCAGGTCACCCAGCCTTTGTAAACCCCCTGCCATCAGTTGCCTCTGCAGGTTGGCCGACTGAACCGATCTCAAAGGGATGGCTGGGTTGTGGAAGATAGGCTCCTTCCACACCCACTGCCCAGGCTCCACACCCCCTTCTCGTGTGGGCCTTAGCAGCTGCCAGGCCCTCAGCACCGCAGAGTAAAACTCTGAGAGACCTGCTGTACTCAGCCTCTCCAGCTTCATGAGGAACAGCTGCCGGTCCAAACCTAATCCGCCAGCTCTCCTCAGCAGCGCATGCTGGTTCCCTCCAGCCAACATCAGTGTGGTACAGCAGTCTCTGCACCGCCTTTAGTCGGAAAGCAGCCATCCTGCTCTCCAGTTCCACCAGGCCCTGTCCTCCTTCGTGGACGGTCATGTACAAAACTGCTGCCTTCAGCCAGTGATGTCCCGACCAAAAGAAGTCCACCAGCTTGCGTTGCAGGTCTGCAAGCAGACCGGCGGGGGGGTTGAGGACAGCCAGTTTATGCCACAAGGAAGATGCCACCAGGTTGTTGATTATCAGCACCCTCCCTCTATATGACACTTGGGACAGGAGCCACCTCCACCTGGCCAGTCTTGACACCACTGCCTGTGACAGCCCCTCCCAGTTCTTGCTGACCCACCTCTCCGAGCCCAGGTACACCCCCAACACTTTAAGCCCTTCACAACCCCACTGCAAACCCCCCTGGAAGCAGAGGAGGAGCCCTATCCCCCCATGCCCCACATAACAGAGCTTTGCTCTTTCCCCAGTTTACCTTAGCTGATGAAGCTCCCTCGTACACCTTCAGACTGGTCTCTAGTTCCTGCATATCTTACCCATCCCTGACCATCACAGAAACATCATCTGCATATGCTGAGACTGCTATTCCTGTCACCACATCCATGCCTGTCCAGCACACTCCCCGCAGTCTCCTGCGTAGCAGTCCTAAAAAAGGCTCAATGGCTAGTGTGTACAGCTGCCCAGATAGAGGGCATCCTTGTCTAATCCCCCGTCTCACCCAGACTGGCCTACTGAGCCCCCCCTCCCACCTTAACCATACATGACGCCCCAGCATACAACAGCTTCACACAGGTCACAAAACTCTTCCCAAACCCAAACACAGACATCACATTAAACAGATACTCATGATCCACTCTATCAAAAGCCTTCTCTTGATCTAAAGAGACCAGTCCAAAGTTCACATTAGAACCTCTCGACAAGTCCAACATGTCCCTAATCAAGAACAAGTTGTCCGTGATTGAGCGTCCCGGTACACAATATGTCTGGTCCTTGTGTATTATAGAGTCCAGATGGGACTTCAGTCTGTTAGAGAGGACCTTGGCAAAAATCTTGTAGTCCGCACAGAGTAATGCCACAGGCCTCCAGTTCTTAAGTTCACACAAGTCCCCTTTTTGGGCAGGGAGTCAGAGCCGCCCGACGGCAGCTCATCGGCAACTCTCCTACCCCGACGCATTCACGCAACACGCAAAAGAAATCCTGTCCAATTGTTCCCCAGAATTTTTTGTAAAATTCCACTGGAAGTCCATCGACCCCGGTGCACGACCGGGGACATCTGGGTTACTGCCTCTGCCAGTTCATGTGACAACAGAGGAATGTCCATTTCATCCCTCTGTGCCCGAGAGAGCTTAGGAGTCCTGCGAACAAGACCTGAGCACACATAGGATCACACATTTCTGCCCTATACAATTCAGTATAAAACTCCACAGTCCGCTCCCGCATCTCCCCCACCACAGAGGTCACCCGCCCATCAGACAGCCGTAGACAATGCATACCCTTGGATTCACTGCTCTGTCTTTCCAAACCAAAGAAGAAGGAACTGGGAGCATCCATCTCCTTGAGCATGGAGAACCTAGCTCTTACAAGTGCTCCCTTTGCTTTAACCTGGAAAAAACTGCCCAGGTCCCTACGTAATTCGGCTAAGTTAGCCTGGAGGCCTACATTGCCTTGCCCCACCATCTCTACCTCCATCTCACTAATACACCGCTCTAGTTCCCCCAATACTCTCCTAGCCTCTGAGGATGAGAGAGCTGTGTACTGTTGACAGAAAAGCCGAATTTGCACTTTCCCCACATCCCACCATTGACTCAGAGACTCATACTCCTCTCTTCGCTGCCCCCATCTTTCCCAAAAAGTCTGGAAACCTGAGCAAAAGGTGGCATCTTGTAAGAGCTTTACATTGAACTTCCAATAAGATGCCTGCCGGGGCCCTGGTGAAATAGACAGCCGAGCCATGGTTATGTGGTGATCCGAAACCCCACTGGGAGAATGGTAGCACCCAGCAGCCTATTGCTCTGATTCCTGGACATGTAAAAACGATCAAGTCGAGCTGCACTCACCCTAGCCCCAAAAACCTTCACCCACGTATACTGTCTTATGTTTGGATGTTTAGTTCTCCAAACATCCACTAGGTCAAACTGATTAAAGATATCCCTTAACACTCCCACTGACACTGAATGAGGCTCTTCCCCATTTCTGTCTTTTGTCAAATCCATTGTACAGTTCCAGTCACCTCCGATCACCAGCGTCTCCTCAGGCGCTACTTGTGAGAGTTCCTGTCTAAGACTCCCAAATAGAACCCCTCTTTCTCTCCCTGTGTTAGGCGCATACACATTTATAAAGACAAAAACCATGTTGTTAATTGCTGCTTTAACAACAAGCAACCTACCCCTACACACCTCCTTTGAGGAGCAAATTTTTACAGCCAGACCCGGTGCAAAAAGGACTGCCACCCCTGCACTAAGATTTGTCCCATGGCTCAACACACTTGCCCCTTTCCACCAGAGCCCCCAATCAACTTCATTCACCACATCACTATGCGTCTCCTGCAGAAACAACACCTGTACTTTTTTTTGTTTTACATATTCACCCAACACACTCCTCTTTCCCGCATCTCTGGCGACATTTATATTGAGCG